>NC_062528.1:24547424-24657424 GCF_022655615.1 Tachysurus fulvidraco | reverse complement strand
GAGAGAGAGAGAGAGAGAGAGAGAGAGAGAGAGAGAGAGAGAATCTTCAAGGGTATTCAAGAGGTTGCTAAGTTAAGGGTTTTTAGCTACCTGAAAAGGGTCTATAAAGTCTGTCTGTCTGTCTGCCTGCCTGCCTGTCTGTCTGTCTGTAGGAGTTAGAGTATAGTTTGATAGAAGCGATTGTGTCTCCATCTAGTGGTCAGCGTTTATAATTACAAAATAAAAATGATAAAAATAAAGAATATATGGTACATACAAATTATAACGCATGTTTCACTACCAGGTAATTAAATACATTTAAAGTACAGCTTTAAGAACTTTACATAAGAAATAATAAAAAACAAAAAAGAAACAAAAAGACAAGATTATTAACATACATTGACATTTGACAGACGCCCTAATCCATTGCTCTCATTGATACAACTGGGCATTTGAGGGTTAAACAGTGGCAATTATATGGTCCTGGGATTCGACTTATTAAAAGAAAAAAGTTCCATAGAGGTGTCCTAATATTTGTCTGTATGTCTGTCTGTCTGTGTATTTATATAATTGTCTGTACGTCCGTCTACAGTATAATATACTTCTCTCTCTCTCTCTCTCTCTCTCTCTCTCTCTCTCTCTCTCTCTCTCTCTCTCTCTCTCTCTCTCTGTGTGTGTGTGTGTGTGTGTGTGTGTGTGTGTGTGTGTGTGTGTGTGAGTCTGTGTGAGTCTGTGTGAGTGTGTTGTGTGTGTGTGAGTGACGGAGTGTGTGTGTGTGTGTGAGTGACGGAGTGTGTGTGTGTGTGTGTGTGTGTGTGTGTGTGTGTGTGTGTGTGTGTGTGTGTGTGTGTGTGTGTGTGTGTGTGTGCGTGTACAGACCCTTTATTTTAGGGTAACAAAATAACAAAAACAAATAATAACAGTGTTTGATAGAGCCTGAATAAATAAATCAATATAATCTATAAAATCATGTTTAATTACTGTAATGAAGTATAGCGGGCTGAATGCTGGTCTCGAGAACGCGCGCGTTGGTGTGTCGGGGTCGCGCACGGGCGCCGCATCACCTTGTCTGCCTCGCGCTGCTCCCTCATTCACGTTCCCGTGCTTCAGAGCGACCTGGTCACTGATACACTGAGATTTAAACATCAATTAACTCATTAATAAAGAAAGAAAAATGCGGAGAAATGGAAGAACATCCCAGCAGTTTTTATCACCATTCTTCTGCTGGACTGGAGACATGTGAGTCTGTTTGGTGTTGTTTTTGTTCTAATTTTGCATTCTAATGTTCTGACATCTCTATTTACTCTCATATAAGATTTACTGTTACAAGGAAATAAACACTGCTTTATCTCGACATGTCTGGAGGTTTTGGACATGTATCTCACTCCTGTAAGATTATTACCTTTTTTATTGGACATTATAAAAGTGTCACTGGATGAAGATGACGTTATGTTTATTGTATACGTCTGTGGTGACTGTTGGGCGACATGTTGAAGAAAAAGCAACAAATGAATAAATGAATGCAATTTGAATAAAAGTTATTCGGTGACTTTTCATCATGGACGTGATGTGGACCAACCTGTCAAACTGTTCGTCAAACTGCATTTGGGATGCTAACACTAACTTTTATATTTCGACGCCCCCGGTCACCATTTTCCCCATCCCGGTTCTCATTGGTGTAACAGTCACCTGTGTGCTCTTCTTCCTCACGGGAGTGGTGGGTAATTTGACCACCATCATGGTGGTGTTGAAGTATAAAGAGATGCGCACCACGACCAACCTGTACTTGTCCAGCATGGCGTTCTCGGACCTGCTGATCTTCCTGTGCCTTCCGTTGGACCTGTACCGGATGTGGCGCTACAGGCCATGGATGTTGGGGAATGTCCTGTGCAAACTTTTCCAATTTGTCAGCGAGTGCTGCACCTACTCCACCATATTGAATATGACGGCACTGAGTGCAGAGCGATATTTTGCCATCTGCTTCCCACTCAGGGCCAAAGTGACGGTGACCAAGCGTCGTGTACGTGGACTCATCCTCAGCCTCTGGACTGTGGCTTTGTGCAGCGCCGGACCCGTGTTTGTGCTGGTGGGTGTCGAGCATGAGAATGGAACTGACTGGCGGGAGACAAGTGAGTGTAAGGCGACGGAGTACGGCGCACGTACAGGTCTGCTGAGCGCCATGGTCTGGGTCTCCAGCGGGTTCTTCCTGCTGCCTGTCTTCTGCCTGACTGTGCTGTACGGATTGATCGGCCGCAAACTCTGGAGGAGGAAGAGGAGGAGGAGGGACAGGATGAAGAGCAGGGACAGCAGCAACAGGCAGACTATCAAGATGCTTGGTGAGTGTGTGTGTGGAGCTGAGGGAGTGTATTTATTTGTGCAATAATGTGTAGCATGTGTAGAAGTCCCTGTGACTTGTGTAATGTCCATAGTGAGCTACTATATCACTATTACACATTATACACAGTGTGTATGTTCATGTTCAACATATTAGTGCTAAACAAAACCATGTTTCCTTTATGTAAATTAGGTAGAGAGTAAAGAAGATACAAGTCCAATCATACGTCTCAGTTTATTCCTCAGATCTAAAGTCATGTGGTCCGACTTTTCTTCGGCTCCCCACTAACCTCATTTGTCTGACCATTTACAAAACAAAAAAATGTTATTAAATGTGTGAAGTAACAAAAATGGTTGGGACCTCGGGTGAGTCTGTTGAGCTTAAACACTCACAGGTCGCTTACTTTACTGATCTAATCTGAGATTGTTTTACTACTGGCTTTGTGATTCAGCCAAAACCTGTGGATCCTCACATAATATGACAGACTGGGCTCAACTAAAGTTATAAAGATTCGGATTAGTCTAAAGTTATAAAGATTAGGATTAGAGTAAAGTTATAACGATTCGGAATTAGACTAAAGTTATAGATTTGGATTAGACTAAAGTTATAGTTTTGGATTAGACTAAAGATATAGTTTTGGATTAGACTAAAGATATAAAGATTCGGATTAGACTAAAATCTAAAAAAATTTTGATCTTTTTAGTCTAAAGTTAGTCTAAAGTTATAAAGATTAGGATTAGAGTAAAGTTATAAAGATTTGGATTAGACTGAAGTTATAAAGATTCTGATTAGACTAAAATTATAAAGATTAGGATTAGGCTAAAATCTAAAAAGATGACGGATTAGACTAAAGGACGTCCTGAACCTAAGATGTCTGATGTCTGGTGTTTCAGATTTTTTTTCAGCTACATGAGACAGAAACATTTGAAGTGTATAAATACTGAAGCTACATCCAGGATGAGACACAGCTAACGTCTGTATAGTGAACCCTGTCTTCTGTGAGACTGGTGGCAAAATGTCCAGAGCAAAAGATCATATAAATATAAAAAAAGAGAGTGTGGTTTTTAATCCGGTCGACAGAAAAGAGAGACAAAACCACCTTGGTGAACATCATGTGAGCAACAGGACAGTGTGACAGTGGTGAAGCCGCCAGCACAGAGACACAGTCAGGTGTTTAATGCAGGTGTAATGAGTGTAAGTGTCAGTGTGTCTGAGCTCTTTCTCCTTTTTCCCACTTAGCCGTGATGGTGTTTGCCTTCGTGCTCTGCTGGCTTCCATTCCACGTGGGTCGTTACTTGTTCTCGGCGTCACCCGAGGCGTTTGCGTCCCCGTTGTGGTCTCTGGTCTCTCAGTACTGCAGCCTTGTCTCTTTTGTCCTCTTCTACCTCAGTGCTGCCATTAACCCCATCCTCTACAACACCATGTCTAAGAAGTACAGGGACGCCACGCTGCGTCTCTTCAGCCACAGTTCATCAAGCTTCACCGAATCCAGCATCAGCTGCTGACACCTCACACACTTGTAGTGTACGTCTGTAACATGCAAATGTCAGCGTAATGAAATACCACAATTAGGGTTCAATCTTAGGCTCAGGTTACACTCTGGGGTTTCCTCTGGGTTCTCTGGTTTCCTCCAAGTCAATGGATCGGGTTTCTTATACTGTCCCTCGTTGTGAATATTTGTGGACGTGGTTTCCTGAGATGAACTGATGTCCCATTCCAGATGTGTTCTTAGCATGACTAGCTGTGAGAGGATAAAGAGAGTCTGGACTGTTTGTAGCTGCTCTAACGGAAGGAACTGACTTGTGTTATTAACGTACAACAACACAACCTGCTGTGGTCGAAGGGAAAGCAAACACATCTTCACAACACCTGGACGTATCACACCATCTTTACTGTAACAGTAATACACAATGTTTATTGTTTAATAATTAGCATCAAGCGCTAATGAAATCTGCACTCACCTGTTTTCACTGTGTGTCAGAACTCAACCTTATTTTTTTATCGGCTGCTTCTATTATTTTTTTAATGCAGAACAGGAACCTCTGAAACTACAGTAACGCTTGTTTGCACTACGTGAGGAAAATATATATCGTCACAGAATATATAAAACATTCGAGCATTATTTTGTGTGATTTTATTAAATCATGGAGACACAGTAACTGTAGAAAGCTTCGCACCTTAAAAAGGGAACCGTGAGAGGCGGCTTTTATTCACCCGCAAACTCCTTTTCTTTCATTCTGTTGAACTGCATTAACTCTATTCTCTTTTTATACACGAATAAATACATTTTTGTGTTTAAAAATGGATGACATTATATATTTTTTTTCAAAAAAAAAATCACTTAATTTTTATAACGTTTGATGTTATAATTTATGTTAATGTTTGAAGAACTGTGAATTTAGTTAATTGTGTAATTTCTGTTACTTTTAATTAAAGATTTTTTTCCCTCATGAAAATAAATCTACAATGTTTTTTTTTTAATTAATACATTAAAGTCTAAAACTCCCCCCATTCCCACTCCCCCTATTCCCACTCCCCCTATTCCCACTCCCCCATTCCCACTCCCCCATTCCCACTCCACCCATTCCCATTCCCCCTATTCCCACTCCCCCATTCCCACTCCCCCTATTCCCACTCCCCTATTCCCACTCCCCCATTCCCACTCCACCCATTCCCACTCCCCCATTCCCACTCCCCCCATTCCCAACCCCAAAATACAATATATAAAAATGCACTCATTTATGATGAAGACATCACTCTTCCTATAGTCTATTTAAATTTAGTACTGTCTATCTATCTATCTATCTATCTATCTATCTATCTATCTATCTATCTATCTATCTATCTATCTATCTATCTATCTATCTATCTATCTATATATCTATCTATCTATCTATCTATCTATCTATCTATCTATCTATCATTTTCTTTTCATCATTATACACAGACTTAAACAGACCCGATCGTCTCTTGGTACATTATACGTTACATTATTCTGTCATTTATTTTATATATAATATATTGTCTTTGTTGTGTTTAAAAAATATATTATAAAAAATTAATGTATGCATCATAAATCCTTTTTATTATATTATGCAAGTGATGTTTCTATAAAATGTAAATGTCTGTTATTTATATTAAAAAATGTTACATTTAATATACCATATACTGTGTAAATCTAATATAAATAGGCATAAAATATGTAAGAGTAATAAAAATGTTTGAAAAACATGAGGTGAGAGTGAGAGTGGGAGTGAGAGTGAGATGTGAGAGGTGATAAAGGTTAAAGTGAAAGGTGAGAGTGAGATGTGAGAGGTGGGAGTGAGTAGGAGGTGGTAATGAGTCTGAGAGTGAGAGGTGAGAGTGAGAGGTGAGAGATGAGAAGTTAAAGTGAGAGGTGAGAGTGAGAGGTTAAGCACTAAGCACTGTGCAGTAACAGCTGCTGGTTTTATCACATCCTTCTTTATTTTGCTGTCAGTTTATTGTGTTATGTGGTCTAATGGATTCTGTTTACTATGAAGGTCAGTATATATATATATATATATATATATATATATATTTATGCTTATTTATTTATGCTAATTTCTATTGTAACCGTTTATTCACAATATAATATACTAATATATACACTGACTTGTATGTTTGAAAAGACTGCTGAAGACTTCAGCAGGAAGGAATCAGTGTTAATTCTGTAATGAACTCAGACCTGTTAGTTCCTCAGGAGCTCTCAGTTACACAAGTCACACTATAAACTGTTGTAGAAATGACATCATTTACATTTACATTTTATTTATATTTACATTTTATTTATATTTACATTATTTACATTTACATTATTTCTTGTCCAGTGACCCAAATGAGGACGAGGTTCACTTCTGAGACTGGTTCCTCTCGAGGTTTCTTCCTCATATCATCTCAGGGTTTTTTCCTCATCACCGTCACCTCAGACTTGATCAACAGGGAGAATTGTTAGAGATAAATAATCACTTCATTTTAAACTTTTTTTCTGTTTCCATGCTTCTGTAAAGCTGCCTTGTGACAATGTGAACTGTGAAATGCATGACACCAGTAAACTGACTTGAATTGTTCACTGTAAATATAAACAGAATAGTTCTACAGCATGCTGTAAGTCAGTTAGGGAAGTGTGGGGTTACGTTTGAGCTCGGTATGTGATGTCACAAAATAGTGGAGTATAGAGGATAACAGCGTGTTACGACACTTTAATGTCACTTTTATTTAACAGATTATGATCTTTATAGTCACATATTTTGGATGTATCTGTTAACACAAATTTGCAAAATTATCCTGAGATGGAGTGACAGATACACTCACTCACTCACTCACTCACTCACTCACTCACTCACTCACTCATTTTCTACCGCTTTATCTGAACTACCTCGGGTCACGGGGAGCCTGTGCCTATCTCAGGCGTCATCGGGCATCGAGGCAGGATACACCCTGGACGGAGTGCCAACCCATCACAGGGCACACACACACTCTCATTCACTCACACACTCACACACTACGGGCAATTTTCCAGAGATGTCAATCAACCTACCATGCATGTCTTTGGACCGGGGGAGGAAACCGGAGTACCCGGAGGAAACCCCCGAGGCACCGGGAGAACATGCAAACTTCACACACAAGGAGGAGGCGGGAATCGAACCCCCAACCCTGGATTTGTGAGGCGAACGTGCTAACCACTAAGACACCGTGCCCACCCCCTGTGACAGATACAGAGATTTAGAAATATCTGAAGCTATCTGGACTTGAACAAAGGGTTATGGCCATATAGCAGCAGGGAGTCCACTTACATTTAGAGTTCACTTCAGGCAACTAAAGTATTAGGCAATAGTAACAGCACCTCTGCACCATCTGAGATGACAACTCTTATTTAATTTTCTGCAGATTTCCATTTAAATTCCTCCAAATGCACTTTATTTGAATGACTTATAGAGTGAATGAAGGTGCTGTAAATAATGGATGCTTGTAAATCCCTGAATGAAAAGGAAATAAATCCTTCTGCCATCAGAGAAAGAGATAAAAAAAAAACAGCCCAGTCTCCAGTGTCGGTGAGAAGGCAATATAAATTTACTGAGGAAATAAACTAGCCGTGAGTGAATCTCAGCTTTTAGATGGGAGGAAAAGCGAAAGTGTTTGATTCACACAGAGGGACAATCGTTCCAGATTGAAGTCAAGCGTGAAGCACAGAATGAGAAATAAAACCTCAAGCTAACCATTAATCAAGTATCGATTATAAAAGTCAAGCCCAGGGAGTCATGATGGAAGAGTTTATGGACCTTTTCTTAAAAAAAATCAATGTTCACTCACAACTTGGCACAATGATGTCAGGGATATATTATAAAAACGATTTTTAAATGTTACTGAGCATTAGTTTGATCTTTAAACATGACAGTTAGTGCAGGAAAATCATCATCATCATCATCATCATCATCATCATCATCATCATCATCATCATAACCATTATCATCATCTGACCAGACCAAGCAGACGCTAGCATTTATACACACCTGAAGAGGACACATCACACCATAACGAGAGCGCTAACGATGCTAGCACACTGACAAACGAGGTTGCTTCTGACAAGGGTTATAAAATGTCCAACTCATGTCCAATAATGACTCACCGAACAAATTTAGAATCTGTGATCCAAATTGTAGTCGTCTTAGTGACCATAATTGAATAAAGCACCATAAACTCGGCTACTGAGCAGAATCTATGTTAAAAATGAACATTCGAGTCGTGCTTCAACACCTGCTCCAGAATGATCTGGATTTGAAAGCTGAGAAATGTGAATTCCACACTCCCAGCACCACCTTATTTCCTCAGGGTCCTCTTCATGACTCAAGGGGCCCATCCTGTTTATAGTGGGAGAGGGTGCATCTGATCTCAGCATGGGGACCCTTCCTGTCTCAGCGATCCACCAAAAACAACCAGCTCCTTCCTTGTGCTTTCTTTTCACAGTGCTTTACTTCGGCAGAACAGAAGTACCCTATCGGTGAATGGGAACTCTTGGCTATCAAGTTGGCCCTAGAGGAGTAGTAGCACTGGTAACCCTTCCTAGTGTAGTTGGACCATAGGAACCTTGAATATCTTCGCTCTGCCATGCATCTGAATCCCCAACAAGCTTTTTTGGGGGTTCTTTTTTGGATGTTTGCAAGGGGTCCAAAAATGCTAAGCCTGACACTCTATCTCGGCAGTTCTTCTGGGCTAAGAAGAACCTGTTGTGGAACACTTATGCCTCTTTTCCACCAGAAAGAACCGGGTGCTGGTTCAGAGCTAACGCTAGTGCTGGTTCAAAGTTGGTTCCATTGGCGAACCTTCTAAGAACCGGTTTGCCTTTCCACCGGCTAGAGAGCATCACAGCGCTGAGTGTGACGTCACTGTATACGTGTCCCAGCAACTTTAGCGCAGCAGCGGCAAACACAAACACAACAACATGCTCATGGCTTTGCGAACCTACATTGGCATCCAAACGCGGCAAATAAAATGTGTACGTGCGGCTCCCTGTAATCTGTATAAACAGAGGTTGTAATCGAGAAAGTACATAACGTTATTTTATCATTAACACAGAAAAAGGTTAGCCTTAGCACGTAGCTACATACTATCATGTGTGCTGATAATGTATCATATCGCGGTAAAGTAAAAGTGTATTGAACATTAGTATACGTAAGGTACATTATCAAATGCGCTAACAGTAGCCCCGCCCACAGCCCTGCCCCAAGCGGTTCTTAAGTCTAGACCAGCAACATTTTGGTGCTACTTAAGAACCACTTTTCCTGGTTCGGAGCCGGTGCTTTGGCGGTCGAAACAGAAAGAACTGGTTCTAAATTAGGCTCTGGCTCCGAACCAGCACTCGAACTGCCTTGGTGGAAAAGGGGCAATACTTCCTTCCCCCATCATGGTCCAAGTCTTTCACCTTGATATCAAAAGGAGGGTCCAGCAAGCCGCCTCCAGTCTCCTGGTTCCTGATATCTAAGCATAATAAACAAAACAACCCAGGTTTTTATTTAGCACAGTGGCTATATTAACGAAAATAGTTTTAACTATTCAGTCACGGTTCAGTAGTGAGGAATGTATGAGATTCTTCACTGATAAAAATTAAAGTATCAGGAACAAAATAGTTGATGTTTAACATATGAGAGCACCTTGTGACTCAGTCTCACCTAAAGCTCTACACTCACAGCTACAGAGCTTTACAAGTACAGGACAGGAAGAGTTAAGATAAACTTATTACTAACAGCTACATCAACAACATGTGTGTTAGATCACATTCCAACTAAATTACTGAAAGAAGTGTTACATAAAGCTGGTGAGCCTCTTCTTAATATTATTAACTCCTCGCTATCTTTAGGTTCTTTCAAGTTGAGAGTCATTAGGCCACTCATTAAGAAACTTAATTTAGATCCTAATGAACTACCAAATTACAGACCTATTTCACATCTTCTGTTTATGTCTAAAATTCTAGAAAAGGTTGTGTCTGTTCAACTGAGCTCCTTCTTACAGGAGAACAATATCTTTGAAGAGTTTCAGTCAGGTTTCAGGCCCCATCATAACACAGAAACTGCACTTGTTAAAGTTACAAACGACTTGTTCTTAGCTTCGGACCAAGACTGTATGTCACTATTAGTTCTATTTGACCTTAGTGCTGCATGCGACACGATAGACCACAACATTCTCCTAGAGCACTTACAAAATTACACAGGTATTCATGTTCAGGTTTTAAACTGGTTTAGATCCTACCTGTCTGATCGACACCATTCTGTAGAATTAAATGGTGAATCCTCCAGTTTACTACCAGTTAATTATGGGGTCCCTCAAGGATCAGTCCTTGGACCTCTGCTCTTCTCAACATACATGCTTCCATTAGGGAAAATCATTAGAAGAAATGGGATTAGTTTCCACTGTTATGCTGACGAGACACAGTTATATATCTCATCAAAACCAGATGAAATAGCCAAAGTGTCCAAATTAACTGAGTGCATTAAAGAGATAAATGATTTGATGAACTGTAATATTCTATTGTTAAATTCTGATAAGACAGAAATATTACCAGCACACAGAAGCTCTCACACTTTAACTCCCATTTAGAGGAAGGAAGTACTGTTACTAGTAGCTCGTCAGTGAAAGACCTGGTGTTTATTAGACAGTAACTTGTCTTTAAACTCATATCACCATATTACAAACACAGCCTTCTTCACCTTAGAAATATCACCAAGCTGAGAAACATCCTGTCTGTATCTGATGCTGAGAAGCTAGTTCATGCCTTCATGACCTCTAGACTGGACTATTGTAATGCATTACTAGGTGGTTGTCCTGCATCTTTATTAAATAGGTTACAGTTAGTCCAAAATGCAGCTGCCAGAGTTCTCACTAGGACTAGAAAGTATGACCATATAACCCCAATGTTATCATCTCTACACTGGCTACCTGTTAAGTTTAGAACTGATTACAAACTGCTGCTACTTACGTACAAGGCTCTTAATGGTTTAGCTCCCATGTATCTAACTAGTCTTCTAACACGTTACAATCCTTCACGCTCTCTGACATCACAAAACTCAGGACTTCTGCTAGTTCCCAGAATATCTAAGTCTACTAAAGGTGGTAGAGCGTTTTCTTATTGCTAACAGACAAAACCACTAGAAACATCATGATGAACAGAAGGAACATTTGTGCACTGGGGATCTAAAGGAACATCCATGCTAGTAAACGTCCCCACTAGTACTCTAGTACAGTGGTCCCCAACCTTTTTTTCGCCACGGACCGGTCAATGTTTGATCATTTTACCGTGGGGGGG
The DNA here is from genome assembly GCF_022655615.1 of Tachysurus fulvidraco. Taxonomy (NCBI): domain Eukaryota; kingdom Metazoa; phylum Chordata; class Actinopteri; order Siluriformes; family Bagridae; genus Tachysurus; species Tachysurus fulvidraco. Next base: position 24,646,292 of record NC_062528.1, on the reverse strand, counting down.
TGGCGGCTATACAATTAAATTAAAATTAATAATTTTTATTTAACTGTATTTAAACATGCCTTTTTAACTCACTACAACGCTAAATCAATGAGAACCCTGAGCTTGTTTCTTTGCAACGAGACGGTTCCATCTGGGGTAATAGGAGACAATGACACCCGATGTCCAGTTTATAACGTTGTTTTGTTTTGGTTGCCGTCACTGCAGAAATCCCCGCTTCACACAGATAGCATGTCGGAAATGGCGATAGGGATTTAAGTGCTGTGGTGACAATCTCAGGGTATTCCGCCATGACTTTAATCCAGAACACCGGCAGAGTTTCTAACTTTCTAACGACGTCTGTTTCGTACTCATTGTACACAAGCACTGTTAAACATGACAAAGTACCGGTGAACAGAGAGAAGAGCGATACACACCTTCTCTCTCCACCAAAGCTACAACACCACTGCCGCTTGCAGCTGCTCAGCTCCTGACGTCACCTAAACCCAGCCCAATATCATGATATTTTGCGCATGCGCGGTATCGGTGCGGCTTTAGGTGACGTCTCTCAGCTCCCGGTTAACCTCACGTCCATGGAAAGTCGCACAAACCCGAGAGAAATACACCACAGTAAATACAATGGAAATAATTTAATGTTCCTTGGGCAGCCCGGTACCATTTGGTCCACGGACCGGTACAGGTCCGCGGCCCGGGGGTTGGGGACCACTGCTCTAGTACACTAGGGCAATAGGACCATGAGTGGTTCTGCTGTGGGCAAATAAATATATTCAGAACATTAACTTGTGTACACAGCAAACCTTCAATAAAAAGGATAAATGTGAGAGAAGTAAATGTTCGCTATAACCTACTGATTTAATCTTATTTCCTCCTTTTTTCAATTCCAGCCAAAGTGTATGTGTGTGTGTGTGTGTGTGTGTGTGTGTGTGTGTGTGTGTGTGTGTGTGTGTGTGTGTAAGGAAAAGGTAGAGGGTTATGAATCAGGTCTGTCAAGTAAACTTATAGAAATAGACAGCAGCTATATTTAAAGCCCAATAAATCTACAGCAGGACCGCAAACGTAGTTAAAAGTTATCGACTTTTTTTTGTCATCGGTTCACTAATCAGGATCGATCTGATGAAAAATCTGTGAAAGTGTGTGAAAACGTCTTGTCTTTTTCTTGAACCCTGTAGCTAGTCACTGGTCTGATTAGACTGCCTTCGGCTTCCTTCCTCAGACATATCAGTGTGAGGTGAAAAAAAGGATCGGTGTAAGAAAACCTCTCTTGTTTATTACTTGTTTCGTATCATCGACGAATAGAAAGATTAAAAAATGATTACATCATCTTCTGTAGACATTGCATTTATATTGTCACGTGCCATTACTTTTTGTTATGGACACGCCCCCAATTCAGGGCTTGTAGAAGTGTTAACTACACCACTGTAGAATAAAAGCATCACCAGTGTCTCTCATACCTCTGATGACTCAGTCACACTGCAGACGCAGCTTCTGGGCTCCTGGAGTTCAGACAGAACAGATGGCTGAAGGTATACAGTTAATATTCAGCTCATGAAGCTCATGAAGTGACTAAGGTTATCTGGTCCACTGGAACCTCAAGATATTGCAGCAGAAACTTGAGCTCCAATTGTTCTCAACAACACCAAAGGAATAACACAAGGTCATTTATTTCTGTGTGTGTGTGTGTGTGTGTGTGTGTGTGTGTGTGTGTGTGTGTGTGTGTGTGTGTGTGTGTGTGTGTGTGTGTGTGGAGAGAGAGAGACAAACAGCATCTGTGTTAGATTGCTCATGTGACCTTTAAATAATGTATTTGGATATGAGGAACATGCAGCACTGTTTATCTCCCAGCTCCTCCTCCTCCTCCTCTTCCTCCTCCTCTTCCTCTTCTCTCTATACACAGCTTCATGTAAAGTATCTCTCACATAGGAGTTGAAAGAGCAAATGATCTGTGTGCTACAGGTGCTAACAAACAAACGTTACAGGGAAACAAACACACACAAAAGCAGGAAGGTGAACAGAGATGTGAGAAAGAAAAAAAAACAGATCTGTTCATGAATTTATACTAATTAATATTTCAAATGAAATTTCTCCATATTTTTAGAGAGAAGGCAGTTTTAAAATCCAATCAAATCGTGATATTGTAGTTTTTAATATTCCATCATTATCCTTGCTTTGACCAAATGCCTGGACACAATGAGATTTTTTATTTTTACTGAAATCAATATTTGGCTTTTCAAAAAGAACTTTCATTAATCAGCGTTTTGTGTTTTTTGTTTTGCCAAAACTACAGCAGTTCTCCATGTAGTTACTGTTCACTGTGTCTGAAAATAATCCATCTCAGGGGGGGAGAGAGAGAGATGTGGAGAGAGAGAGAGTGAGAGAGAGAGAGAGAGAGAGAGAGAGAGAGAGAGAGAGAGAGAGAGTAGAGGGTTCCAAAGTTGCTAACACCTTTAACACCTTTATGACATCATCAGCTGTCAGTGTGAATACTGTGTGTGTGTGTGTGTGTGTGTGTGTGTGTGTGTGTGTGTGTGTGTGTGTGTGCGTGTGTGTGTTTGTTTGTTTTTGTGTTTTTGCACGTAGGTTTGTGTGTGTGTATTTGTGTGTTTGTGAGTCTGTGTGTGTGTGTTTGTGTATTTGTGTGTGTGTTTGTGAGTGTGTGTTTGTTTGTTTGTGTGTGTATGTGTGTATTTGTGTGTATGTATTTGTGTGTGTGTTTGTGTGTGTTTGTTTGTGTGTTTGTGTGTGTATTTGTGTGTGTGTGTGTATTTGTGTGTTTGTGTATTTGTGTGTGTGTTTGTGAGTCTGTGTGTATTTGTGTGTATGTTTGTGTGTGTGTTTGTGTGTGTATTTGTGTGTTTGTGTGTGTCTGTGTGTGTTTTTGCGTGTTTGTGTGAGAAGGCTAAGGAAGCAGAGGAAGAGGATAAAGAGGAGGAAGATGATTACTGGCTCACAGTAATGATGAAGTGAGCACTGATCTCGAAAGGTTTTTCTGCCCTTCAGCTTTCTGTGGTTTGTAAAGACTTTGTGTCTGATGTATTATTCATGAGCAGGACTCTGTACAGCTCTGTCACACTGAGCATCAGCACAGATGAGTGTTAATAGGACTCATGACCTCTGACTGATAATAAAACACGCCCTTGTGGATGTGATTACATCCAACACATCCATCCCTTTCTCCGACACGTCACACTCGTATTTTACTCCGCTCCTCGTCTTAAACCTGCTTTATTTATTATAAACTCGGACCATCCTTCATCTGAACAAATACGAGCTGAATCAGAGGAGGATCCACACAACCTCAGATTATTATTATTATTATTATTATTATTATTATTATTATTATTATTATTATTAATAATAATAATAATAATAATAATAATAATAATAATAATAATAATCCAGAACTCAACGGTGGAATAAGAACATAAAGTAAAACACACACAGAGAAACAAACACACTAGGTTCAGTTCAGGCTCCATCATTAGCACACAGAAAGCCGAACGCAGGTCTTTATAACTCGCTTTATTTAGATTACTACCGTAATGTTTGTTGAGATCTTTTAACCGTTTCCGTTGGTGGTGTTTTGCTTGTTGCGAGCTGGTGAACAGACCTAGGGTTAGAAAATTATTTCGTCTGTCTCTCACTGTGATGTTCCCTTCTCTATTATATTCACTAATGAGCTTCAGAGTTTAATTACTCACCGGATCGTATTCAGTCGCTCGCTAATTTTGATGAAGTGATGAAGTTTTATTGTTAGCAGAGATCTCGTGTATAAAACCGCAGAATGCTAATACAAGCAGATGGCGGTGACGGAAATCTGACCCTGTTTGTTTGTGAAGACGTTTCTGCACAGTTTACACAGTGATTTACTCACAACACAGACATTCACAACATCTGTATAAACATCTGTATACTGTATGAGGGAATCAGCTGAAGTCATGGCTACGAAAAATAGAATTCTTAAAACAGTCAAATGTGTACTGAAATAATCCTAGCATCGGTGTAGTCGTTACCCCTCGGTGTAGATGTTAATATTTTTTCTAGGCACGTGTTAAAAACCCTGAATATAAACACAAGGGAGGAGTTTTCTCTCTTTTGTTAGCTGAATGTTAGCACTGTGATAATTAATACTGCTGAAACCTTTAAATAAGGATTTAAAAAAAAAACTGTGCTAAGCCAAACACAGGAAGGCTTTTAGACTCTACTGACTGGCTGCTAATTATATTTCCATTAAAAGCCATCTGTTGGGACACGTTGAAAATGACTTACAGTGCCAGAATGGTGTGTTTGCCAAAAACAACAACTAAGAGAGAGGATTAAATTAGCTGGTGTGTGAGTGGGTTAAATCCTGCGTCCTCATTACTGCAGAGGTGACTGAAGTTCGGCGTGGAGAAAGATGTCAGCTTTTTCTAGAACTTCAGAGATCAGGATCGGTTAGTGTTCTTACTGGAACCTCTGGATATTTAACGCTTTGTCGTAGATGATCACATCGATCACGTTATCATTCAAGAAACAAATAAAAAAAGCACAAATGACACAGTTTCTGTTTGTCCAGGAGACACTGGGGTTCCAGGATTGTGCTGGTTATACATGAGCCAACAGATGGTATGTATGCATATACAACACAAAGACACACACACACACACACAAATAAATAAATAAATAATGAGCGATTCAGCGCTCATGCCTGTGCGATAGAGCCAGAAAACACAAGCGTCTAACATAAGACTAAATATTACCGATAATAACACAGATACGAACAGGAGCAGTGCTACAGGTCACGTGAGCTTGTTCATTTGGACAAGAACTCTCAAAAGGGAGGGACCTCATAGCCAACCCCCAATCGGTGAGTGAGGTAAGAACTTGACTGACATCTGAAACTTGAAGCTTTCAGCCCCAACATCTCCCAGACTACAGCAGGTGTATAATCACTTCTGTCTGATTATTTGATATTGATTTATGAATTCTGTAGTTTATAAGTCACTATAACTCACTACACACTGCTAACATGGACCATTGTCTTTGATCTTCATGTGTTGAGTTTCCCTAAGCCATGAAGCAGTAACAGAAACGTGCTCCGTCATGTAGATGATTTATAAAATAAATGTATTTCTGCATATTCCTCTGGGACTTCTGTTCAAACCGCTGCCTGACATTTAGCTGCAAACTCAGCATGCTCTAACCTTTCCACACATTTCATTAGAGTAGGAGACAGACATCATCAATCGATCACGCAAAAATCGAACCGCTTCTGCTGTGAGAGAATTCCTCTTAATCCCGTCTAAGGAAATGTCAGGAAGCTTCGTTTTACTGTGTTAATTGTGATGGTCTCTTAGTAACACTAGGTATTGATTCAATCAATTAGAACACACCCTACTGGTCTCAGCCAATTAGAACACACCCTACTGGTCTCAGCCAATTAGAACACACTGCACTGGTCTCAGCCAATTAGAACACACCCTACTGGTCTCAGCCAGTTAGATCACACCCTACTGGTCTCAGCCAATTAGAACACACTGCACTGGTCTCAGCCAATTAGAACACACTGTACTGGTCTGAGCATATTAGAACACACTGCATTGGTCTCAGCCAATTAGAACACACCCTACTGGTCTCAGCCAATTAGAACACACCCTACTGGTCTCAGCCATTTAGAACACACCCTACTGGTCTCAGCCAATTAGAACACACTGCACTGGTCTCAGCCAATTAGAACACACCCTACTGGTCTCAGCCAGTTAGATCACACTCTACTGGTCTCAGCCAATTAGAACACACTGCACTGGTCTCAGCCAATTAGAACACACTGTACTGGTCTGAGCATATTAGAACACACTGCATTGGTCTCAGCCAATTAGAACACACCCTACTGGTCTCAGCCAGTTAGAACACACCCTACTGGTCTCAGCCAATTAGAACACACCCTACTGGTCTCAGCCAATTAGAACACACCCTACTGGTCTCAGCCAGTTAGAACACACCCTACTGGTCTCAGCCACACAGAACACACTGCACTGGTCTCAGCCAATTAGAACACACCCTACTGGCCTCAGCCAATTAAATCACACCCTACTGGTCTCAGCCAATTAGAACACACCCAAAAAGAACACACTGCACTGGTCTCAGCCAATCAGAGCACAGCCTAATGATTTCAGCTGAACACTGAAATTACAGAGTCACACCTGATCACAGTAATAATAAACACTGCAGTACAAGGTGACTAAATTCTCCACCTTTTTTAAAAAGCCTTGTTTTTAGACAACGAAACAAACCTGAGCTCAGCCTGAAAGGTGACATTTGAGTGTGTGATCAAATTTACATTCGTTCATGTTTTTATTTTGACTGATTTGAGTGTTGGTGGTGGGGGGAACGGTGGCTTAGCGGTTAGCACGTTCTATTCCCACCTCCGCCTTGTGTGTGTGGAGTTTGCATGTTCTCCCCGTGCCTCGGGGGTTTCATTAATGTATTCAGTGTTAGAGATTTAAGCACTTATGTACGTCGCTCTGCATAAGGGCGTCTGCCAAATGCTGTAAATGTAAATGTAAATGTAAATGTTTCCTCCGGGTACTCCAGTTTCCTCCCCCGGTCCAAAGACATGCATGGTAGGTTGATTGGCATCTCTGGAAAATTGTTCGTAGTGTGTGAGTGAATGAGAGTGTGTGTGCCCTGTGATGGGTTGGCACTCCGTCTAGGGTGTATCCTGCCTCGATGCCCGATTATGCCTGAGATAGGCACAGGCTCCCCGAGACCCGAGAAGTTCGGATAAGCGGTAGAAGATGAGTGAGAGTGAGTGAGTGAGTGAGTGTTGGTGGTTGATCTGCTCTCTTTGCGTAAAGCCCCACTTTCTTCTGTTTTTAATCCTGATGTGGGCGTGTTCTATTTTAATCTTTTACTCTCACTCACTCACTCACTCACTCACTCATTTTCTACCTCTTATCCGAACTACCTCGGGTCACGGGGAGCCTGTGCCTATCTCAGGCGTCATCGGGCATCGAGGCAGGATACACCCTGGACGGAGTGCCAACCCATCACAGGGCACACACACACTCTCATTCACTCACACACTACGGACAATTTTCCAGAGATGCCAATCAACCTACCATGCATGTCTTTGGACCTGGGGAGGAAACCGGAGTACCCGGAGGAAACCCCCGAGGCACGGGGAGAACATGCAAACTCCACACACACAAGACGGAGGTGGGAATCGACCCCCCAACCCTGGAGGTGTGAGGCGAACGTGCTAACCACTAAGCCACCGTGCCCCACTATCTTCTCTCATATAATTATTATTTTTGTTTGTTGATTACATTCAGTAAATATAATTGTAACCAGTGTGACCCTGACCAGGCAGTGACTATCGCTGTAAATTCACACCACTGACCTCAACCAGGTGCTTCGTTTAAAAAAAAAGCTTTCTAAAAATTTCTATAGAATCTGTCTGTATTTTCATCTGTTTAAAAAACATCATCTGTTTGTTCTGATGAATAAATCCCCAGTACGATGATTCTGATTTATTTCTAAATTAAAGATATGCAACACTGAGATCCCTAAACTGTTCATGTCTTCGTCTCCATATAAACGAGTCAGATGGAGACGCGGCCCAGAGTCCCGTCCTTGTGCTCGGGGATCCTGTTCACTAGAGCGTCTCTATGACCTGAATCGAACAGGGAGGTTATTATTCCTGAGTTTAAAGCTTGTTGTGTTTAATACAAAACAAAATCTCTGCTTTCATCACATGTGGTGCTTCACAGTCCCGGGGAATGAGCTCTCTATCAGCTCCTGTGTTTACCATTTTTATCCGATTAGTGTTTATTTGTGAGATAGAGACTCGAGAGGAAATCACATTGTCTGAAAGTCAGAGATTAGAGACGTCGTGGTCACCATCTGATTTTTAATGCATAGTGTAGGGAAGCGTACGCAAACACACAAACACACAAACACACAAACACCAGGTCTGATCATCTGAGCTCTGTTAGAAAGTCTAGTGATTTTAATGAGGAAGCAGGAAAATGGAGGTGAGGAGGATGAGGCAGGGTTTATGGGAATGAATCATTTCTCTTTGATGATGAAGATTGAAGTGCTCATGAGAAGGTGGGAGCCATGATGTTGTTATATGTTATCACATGAATCTATTTCCCAAGAGACAACAGTGTTACTACACAAAATACTCCACTAATCGACACAACTTAAAGCAGCTACATACAAAGCAGCTACACGCTGACAACGGTTTAAATACAGCTTGTGTTCTTCAGTGAAGACTTTCTCACTCATAATTTGTCATAATTCTGACGTTCGTCTGCTCTGTATCTAAGATCATGCATCTGTCTGTGTCTCTGACTGTAATCAAACTGGATGAATCTTAACATTCTAGTAAAAATATAAAACATCTGACTGTCATTAAGGTTACTGGACCCCTGTGATTGCTGCTATATGTATATACTGTATATAAATAATCTATTTATCATCATGTGACCTGCCAGACCACACCCACTATCTGTTATTGGTTCCAGTGCCCTTTACACAAACACACTCGAACACACACTCACACACAAACAAACTCTCACATACACACACACAAACACATATTTACACAAACACACACACTCACAAAAACACACACACACTCACACACACACACACACATATTTACACAAACACACAAACACACTCACAAACACACACACACACACACACACACACACACACACACATATTTACACAAACACACACACTCAAACATACACACACAAACACACACACACAAACATACTCTCTCACACATATACATACTCAAACTCACACACACACACACACACACACACACACACACACACACACACACACACACACACACACACACACACACACACTGTGTGCTCTATTATAAACATCTTCATGTGGCCGTAAGAGCAGTGTGATGTATATATCTATCATATAGAGTCTGATATACAGTGAGTCTGATTTACAGCTGCAGTCTGATTGAGTTACAAACCTGTAAAAGTAAGAGGGAGAGGAAGTGAGTATAAACCTCATCACCCTCTACACATCACATCACATGGTGCTGTGACTGATTACTTTACTACAACAGCATGTCCCAAAGTGTTTTAGCACTTACATAGTAAACCTTTCTTAAAATTAATAAGCGACATGAACATTTTGTGATATTTAAAGATTTTAAATTAGATAATTAATATGAACATGTGAGAAAGAATCAGGAAGTGAAAATAAGAATGAAACACAACTAAAGATTTAGCAGATAAACATTTCCTGAAAGGAAAAAAGATAGATGTGTTCTAAAGAGTTTAAAATCATTTACATGTTGAACAGGCAGCAAGGTGCAAGACTGCAGTCAGATACACACACACACACACACATCCACATACACACACACATAAATACATACACACTCACACACACACGCACAAACGCACGCACACACACACACGCGCACACACACACACACACACACACACATACATGCAGACACACAAACACACAAACACATACATACACACTCACACATACACACACGCAGACACACAAGCACATACTGTACACACACACACAGATACATACACACTCACACACACACGCACAAACACATATATACTCACATACACACATTCACACACACATACATAAATATGCAGTAAAGGAAAGTAGAGCACAGCATGTGAGATAAACACATGTAAAATTGCATATGAAGGAGTTTATAAGCTGTTTGTGTAATAAAGGTACAATCAGTTCGCACAATTAAAACAAAATCATAATGTGACCAAAACACACACACACACACACACACACACACACACACACACACACACACACACACACACACACACACACACACACAATAAATCAACCATAGCAGACAGATTTGAGAAAAACTGACAAGACTTAAGAACATCACTGGAAGTGAATTACATGCGCCACCATGTGGAGTGTTGAGTCTGGAGCTACCGCAGCTCATTATCACAGCTTTGCTGCCCCCTGCAGGCTGAGACAGGTACATTTCTTATACAAATGAGTTTCATGTGATTAAAGGTGAGCTGTACAATGTTTGAGAAATGCTTCAGAAAGCTGAGTCGGGCCGACAAACAAAACAAACGTGTAGCCAATGAGCAGAAAGGGGCGTTTCTTGTCAATTTGTGGCAGAGAGAGTGTTCAGTTGGCATGTGTGACATTAGCAGAAAGCGATTGAAACACTGAAATGGAGGATAAAAACAAAAAGTGAAAAAAGATTACAAAAAGGCAAGAAGCAGGAACCGTGTTAACACAGGATCAGCTTTTCTACGCTGGAGAGAGTGGGATGCCGAGGCGCTTTTTTCCTTCTCGATAGGTGAGTAACGTTGGTTTTGCTTTGTTACACAGAACTAATATATGCCTTTGTCCTTTACATCATTATGCTTGTGTGGCATTTTTGCTTGTTTGTTTATCTACAATCGTATTGTTCTTCCCTTCAGCTATGATAAAGACACGTTTCTTTCTGTTAGTCGCCTGGGTTACGTATGTATGTGTGGGCGGAGCTATCGATACAGGGACCAGTTTGGGACCAGTTTGGGTTAGGGGCATGTTTGTTTTGGTGATTTCAAATGTTGACATTGGCTTTCAAACATCGTACACCCCAGCTTTAAGTTCCGCTCGCTTCCGAAACCAATTGTGGAGCCAACAGACACCTTGCGGTGTCATAAAATCATGTCATGCACACACACGTCATGCACACACCAACTCGACCAAAGTGACTCGACACTCGACAAGTGACTGAGCCTGTGATTGGTTATAATAAGGTGTCCCCAAGCCACTCCACTCCAAAGTTAATGATGAGGATCCTTCTTCATGTACCATGTGTGTATCTAAAGGTCGCATCATGGTTAAAACCACCTGAGTGTGTTTACAAGAGTGTACACTCAGTAAAAGAGGTGTGGCCTCCGTGTCTGTCAGTCTGAGTAAAAGAGGCGTGGCCTCTGTGTCTGTTAGTCTCAGTGAGGGAGGCATGGTCACTTAATCTGTCAGTCTCAGTAAAAGAGGTGTGGCCTCTGTGCCTGTCTGTCTTAGTAAAAGAGGCGTGGCCTCTGTGCCTGTCAGTCTCAGTAAAAGAGGCGTGGCCTCTGTGCCTGTTTGTTCAGTTCAATTCAATTCAAGTTTATTTGTATAGTGCTTTTTACAATAGACATTGTCTCAAACCAGATTTACAGAACATAAACATAGAGCAGAAGGTAAACATAAGGAATAATATAAAGATTAATATAATACAAAAGATTAATATTAGATATATATAGTTCACAATGTGTATGTATTTATCCCCAATAAGCAAGTCTGAGGTGTCTCAGGCAGCAGTGGCAACTGTTTGTCTGAGTAAAAGAGGCGTGGCCTCTGTGCCTGTCAGTCTGAGTAAAAGAGGCGTGGCCTCTGTGTCTGTTAGTCTCAGTGAAGGAGGCATGGCCACTGAAGCTGTCTAAGTAAAAGAGGTGTGGCCTCTGTGTCTGTCTGTCTCAGTAAAGGAGGTGTGGCCACCGAATATGTCTGTCTTAGTAAAAGAGGAGTGGCCTCCTTGCCTGTCAATCTGAGTAAGAGGCGTGACCACTGAATCTGTCAGTCTAAGTAAAAGAGGCATGACCACTGAATCTGTTAGTCTAAGTAAAAGAGGCGTGCCCTCCGTGCCCTGTGTCTGTTTATCTCAGTAAAAGAGGCATGGCCTCTGTGTCTGTTACTCTCAGTGAAGGAGGCGTGGTCACTTAATCTGTCAGTCTAAGTAAAAGAGGCGTGGCCTCTGTGTCTATCAGTCTGAGAAAAAGAGGCTTGGCCTCCGTGTCTGTTAGTATAAGTAAAAGAGGCATGGCCACTGAAGCTGTCTAAGTAAAAGAGGTGTGGCCTCTGTGTCTGTCTGTCTCAGTAAAGGAGGTGTGGCCACCGAATATGTCTGTCTTAGTAAAAGAGGAGTGGCCTCCTTGCCTGTCAATCTGAGTAAAAGAGGCGTGACCACTGAATCTGTCAGTCTAAGTAAAAGAGGCATGACCACTGAATCTGTTAGTCTAAGTAAAAGAGGCGTGCCCTCCGTGTCTGTTAGTCTCAGTGAAGGAGGCGTGGTCACATAATCTGTCAGTCTAAGTAAATTATGCATGGCCTGCATGTCTGTCAGTCTAAGTAAATTAGGCGTTGCCTCCGTGTCTGTCAGTCTGTGTAAAAGAGGCGTGGCCACTGAAGCTGTCCATCTAAGTAAAAGAGGCGTGGCCTCTGTGCTTGTCTCTCTCAGTAAAAGAGGCGTGGCCACTGAATCTGTTATTCTAAGTAAAAGAGGCGTGGCTTCTGTGTCTGTTAGTGTGAGTGAAAGAGGCGGGCCTCCGTGTCTGTCAGTCTGAGTAAAAGAGGCGTGGCCACTGAATCTGTAAGTCTAAGTAAAAGAGGTGTGACCTCTGTGTCTGTCAGTCTGAGTAAAAGAGGCATGGCCTCGGTGTCTGTCAGTCTCAGTGAAAATGACTCAGGTAAGGGGTGTGGAATAGGGTGTCATTTATGTGACAGTCTGTTCCTTTACTGCTGATGGTGTTTACTTTCAGTGTGTCTGAGTTCTGAGCGTCAGGTTGGCCAACATTCTCGCATAAATCCACTTTGAGTTTCTGTCTTCTTACCTTGGACTTGTGAGACACATTTGTCTGTGTGTGTGTGTGTGTGTGTGTATGTGTGTTGTGTGAGTGTGTGTATGTGCCTGTGTGTGTGTGAGTGTTTGTGTGTGCCTGTGTGTGAATATGTGTGTGAGTGTGTATGTGTGTGTGTGTTTGTAAGTGTGTGTGAGTGTAAGTGTGTGTGAGTGTGTGTGTGTGTGTGTGTGTGTGTGTGTGTGTGTTTGTAAGTGTGTGTGCGAGTGTATGTGTGTGTGTGTGTGTGTGTGTGTGTGTGTGTGTGTGTGTGTGTGTGTGATTGACTGACACAGTTTTAGTTTCTTCTTGTTTTTATTTACAGTACAATGGAAGCACCTTCATCTATTCACATTGTTTTAAAACATTTCAGACTTTTCACTTTGTAAAGTTCAAAATATTTCACACTCTGTGCAAATGTGTTTTGTTGCCCAATAAGAGTCTAATGTGTGTCACAGGCCACAGACTTTACAGTGGACAAAAACAAGTGAATACATGTGATCTTAATTCATACTTTATTCATGATTCTAGATTATTTTAATTATAAATATATGTTTGTTATTAATTTTTTATTCTGTTTAAATAAATGCATTCTTTTAATGTTTGTAATAAACTATATTTCACAGTTCTCTGCTCTGATTGGCTGGATGTTTTGTCCTCTGGCAGATAAAAGCAGGCTGCAGAGTCACACAGCAGGAATCTCTGATGAACACATCTCTTCTCAGGATGATGAAGCTCCTGTGTGGTGGTACTCTGATTTTCACCCTCGCTGTGTCTTACTACATCTACATGCCGTTACCTGCCACTGTCTCAGAGCCGTGGAAACTCATACTGGTTGGGGCGACGTTCCGCACTGCAACTCACCTGGTAAGAAATACAATTAACCAATTAACTCATTCATTAATGGGAGAAGAAGTAAGTTTGTCATTTGAAAGAAACAGCTGGGACAGGTGAGTTTTACTAAGGGACAGGTGACTCTGGGACAGGTGACTCTGGGACAGGTGCGACCAAAGACTGTTGAAAACAGGGATGAGTATAAATGATCAAATGAAAAAAATGCATAACAGGTGAGAGGAAAGAAGAAGGACAGGTGTAAGAAACATTGTAGACAGGTGAGGGTTATTATGGTGGGAGGACAGGTGTCAAAGGTAAAGGACAAGTAGAAAGATTAAATTTAAATTTAAACTTAAATTTGCTTTCTGTTAAAAAATCAGAAACAGGTGGGAAGAACGAAGAAGGACAGGTAGGAAAAAGCTGAAGGACAGCTAAATGTCACCATTATCATTAGATCGGGCTAATATTAACTGAATGTGCTTAGCTTTAGGCTAACTGCTCACAGGATAACAACATAAACACTAAGGTTTATACGTGAATATAATTAACAACAAGGCTAAATGAACAAAATTACCATTTTAAGGATATCACTGAGGGAAACAGTTAAAGATATCTAAAAAAAAAAATTGCCTTTGTGAGTTAAAGTGAGTTCATAATGTAGTAAGACATGCTAGCTTAATGCTAATTATGATGAGCTAGTAAGCACTATTAATAATATATAGCCATTTACAAAGTTTATTAGTGCTTTCTTAGCCATAATTTTCTAGTTAGACTTCAAGCTAGTTACAGTAAGTTTATTTTAATGCTAATTACAATCAGTAAAAATTATTACTAAAAAAATTCGTCTCAGTTTCTTATTGCTCATTCCAAACTGAGCAACTTTTTTTTTAACTCAGTGGTCTGAGTTTAACCTTTGACCTGCTTTGTAGTTGTCACTTCATGTCAGTGGGAGTGTGTGTGTGTGTGTGTGTGTGTGTGTGTGTGTGTGTGTGTGTGTGTGTGTGCTTGTGCGCGTGTATGTGTGTATGTGTGTGTGTGTGTGTGTGTGTGTGTGTGTTTGTGTGTGTGTGTGTGCGCGTGTGTGTGTGTTTGTCCTTGTGGGTGAAACAGGAATGTTGTTACTAAACTGGTTATAAGGTTCATCCTTCCCTCAGCAGTGAGAACGTGAACATGGACATAATGACAGCTAGAGTGTGAGTGAAGTGAGCTTTTTAACATCACTTGGTTTTGCACTGATGCTAGGGTGAGTCTTGGTTAGCATGTGAGGTACAAAGCATATAAACACACACTGTTTACCGTGTATTATGGGTAACACACACACAACACACACAGTATAAATACTCCACCAATCAGGATCATCGAGGTGACCAAATACAGAGGCTGCATCTCACCATCCTCAGTGTTTGTGTGTGTATTGTGTGTGTTTATCAAGTGTGTTGTCTGTATAAAACATGTGTGTATGTATCATCCTGTGTGTGTTGGTGTACTGTAATAGTGTGTGTGTGTGTGTGTGTGTGTGTGTGTGTGTGTGTGTGTGTGTGTTTTATTCCCTCAGGCTGATTTCTCACACTCTCTGGGTCTCACTCATCATGTCCGTGTCCTCAGTCTGGCCATTAAGGGTTTTGAGAGTTTAGTGCCAGTGGAGTTTGAAGAACTTCAGATGGAGGACACACAGTTTAGAGGTGTTCAGGTTCGAGTGTACATGCCTCAACACCGAGACGGCACACTGAGACGTGCTGTAGTGTTCATACACGGAGGAGGATGGGCTCTCGGAGTGCCCAGTAAGTGGGTGTATTTATGTGTGTGTGTGTGTGTGTGTGTGTGTGTGTGTGTGTGTGTGTGTGTGTGTGTGTGTGTGTGTGTGTGTGTGAGAAAGTTATTGAATAATGCTAGATGATCACTGTTAATTATGGTTATTAGCCTTATTGCTAATTATCATTAGTTAATGTTATTGCTATCATGATTATTATTATTGTGTGTTTGTTGTGCAGAAGTCGGATCCTATGACATCCTGTGCAGGATGATGGCTGTCAAGCTGAATGCTGTGGTTGTGACAGTGGAGTAAGTATGTGTGTGTGTGTGTGTGTGTGTGTGTGTGTGTGTGTGTGTGTGTGTGTGTGTGTGTGTGTGTGTGTGTGTTTCACCTGTGTGTAACGAATGTTGGTTATGTCTGTATGTAGTTACCGTATGGTCCCAGATGTTCATTTTCCTGTCCAGTATGAGGACTGTTTGGAGGCGACACGTCACTTCCTGCAGCGTGACGTGTTGGCACATTACTCTGTGGACCCTGAGCGAGTTGCTGTGTGTGGTGACAGCGCAGGAGGAAACCTTGCTGCAGCAGTCACACAACAAGTGAACTTATCTACTTCCCCTACTCACTACATAGTACACTAATATAGGGAACAGTACTAGAAGACGATGTTCAGTGAAACAATGTTCAGGAGACTTTTTAATATCGTTATGATCCCTGTTTGTAAGGAGCCAGGATATGTAAAGTTACTATTTAGAAAGGAAAAAGGTTGTTGTGGTTGTTGTGGTCAATGCTGGGTATATGAAGAGTACGTGTGGAGACATTTTGTAGGTCCTTATTCAGTTCCATCAGTCAGCAGTGGACCTCTACAGTTGTTTTCCCTTGATGATGGGATTGAGATTAGATAGAGAAAAGGAAAAGAATCAACCTCACTGATAATTCTTACTATAAATCTGACTATAAATTAACAACAAATATGATCAGGATTATATAATAGCAGACTATCCTCTACTTTACATCCTTACTCAGACTTTGGCCTGTATGTGTGATGCTCAAGATTTTGCCAACACACCCTGTACAACACACCACTCCAAGAACACACGCGAACAGTGCTTGTGCAGTGCAGTGCTTGTGATCTCACCGGTTTCTAGAAAGAAATGTTTTCATAACAAATAACATAGCAGCTTTCTCCATGTTTGACGCTTGAACTATGCTCAGCTTACTGCACAAATGGGTGTGTTAGAGCAGTGAAACGTTCAGTTGTGCAGTACACAGGGAAACACCAGGTACAGGGTTGGGAAACTTAAATGAGATCATCAACAGATTCCTGACTAGACTGACTAGGAGAACAAAAATGATCTTTGACCAGATAAATTAGTCATTGTGGATTCATGTATTGTTGGAATTTCTCAAGAGATTTTGCATTTTTTGCTTTAGATTGGCTATGACAACAGAGGTGAGGATGATGATGATGATACAAGGAACAGCAGTGGAGGCGGAGGGGCAAAGTTTAAACTACAGGTGTTGATCTATCCTGTTCTTCAGCCTCTGGATTTCAATACGGCATCCTACCAGCAGAACTGGGGAGTCCCCATACTGTACCGTGACCTGATGGCACGGTACTGGTTGGAGTATCTGGGTGCAGATGCATCCCTGCTCCACACCATTCTCCTGAACAACCACACAGCACTGGATGAGTCTCGATTCAGTCCTCACCGATCTAAAGTCGACTGGACCTCAATGATCCCTGAACACATGCGCAAACAGTATAGAGCCATCTTCCCTTGGACCGGCTCACCCTCCGTCCTGCAGGACATCCCTGCGATGCTGGACCCGCGAGCTGCTCCCCTGATAGCTGAACAGGACATATTAAAGACGGTGCCATGCACTTACATCATGACTTGTGAGCATGACGTGCTGAGGGATGATGGTATGATGTATGTCCGGCGCTTAGAGCTCGCTGGTGTCTCTGTCACGCATCGTCACTATGATGACTGCTTTCATGGCTGCGTAAGCTTCGCCTTCTGGCCATCATACTTCTCTGTGGGGATACGAGCCATAGATGATTACATTGCCTGGCTTCACACACATCTGTAGAACTTCCAGTGTTTAAGTGTACAGGCACTTTCACACACAGACTATATGTCTGAACATTTTGTCCATGTTACTGTCGTTTGCAGAATAAACTGTGGTCGTGGTTCAAGTGACGAAATGAAATCAACTTCTATCTACTGCTATCATCTTAGCACCACCCACTTATCCCTCTATCTCTCTGAGGATATTGACTTAGTCACACCCACTTAGCTCTCTCTCTCTCTCTCTCTCTCTCTCTCTCTCTCTCTCTCTCTCTCTCTCACTCTCTCTTTCTCTCTCTCACTCTCTCTCTCTCTATCAGGATATTGGCTTAGCCACACCCACTTCTCTCTCTCTCTCTCTCTCTCTCTCTCTCTCTCTGTCTCTCTCTCTCTATCAGGATATTGGCTTAGCTACACCCACTTCTCTCTCTCTCTCTCTCTCTCTCTCTCTCTCTCTCTCTCTCTCTCTCTCTCTCTCTCTCTCGCTCCCCCTCCCTTCACATGCTTTACCTGACTCCACCTCCTCATCGACCTCTGGAGATGTCCCCACCCTTTTAGTGCTTTCTCTGGAGATGCTTATTGGCCCAACCCACTTTTCCCTCTCTATGGACATTTATTGATCTCTCTGCTTGCCCATATCTCCTCAACATCTACCATCTCTACCTGCTCATTCATTTCTGAACACTTCACCTAGCCCCAACCCCTGAGCCAGAGGTCTCTATTGCCCCCTTTCTACCAGGAAGAACCAGGTACTGGTTCAGAGTGCTGGTTCGAAGTGGCGAGCCTTCTAAGAACAGGTTTGCCTTTCCATGGGCTAGAGAGCCATCACAGAGACAAGTCTTGCTTCACTGTATACAACTTTATACAGCAACGTTAGCGCAGCAGCTGCAAACACAAACACAACATCAACAATAGCTATTTGTTGCTTTACTGTTAATGCTCATGGCTTTGCGAACCTGATTTATCCTAATTTAAAATGATTTAAAAATGGTGCTAACGACGTACTCTTTTGTCTTGTTGGTCACTGTAACCCTGCCCCCAGGCCCTAAAAGTAGCCCCGCCCACAGCCCCTGATGCAAGCGGTTCTTAAGTCTAGACCAGCAATATTTTGGTGTTACTTAAGAACCACTTTTCCTGGTTCAGAGCCTGTACTTTGGGTGTTGATTTTAAATTAGGCTCCCGAACCAGCACTCAAACTGTCTCGGTGGAAAAGGGTTATCGATCCACGTGGTTCCACCTCTTTAAACCTGGATGCTGGTTTTTCCTCCTCATCCCTTTCTAGAGATCTGGCTAGGAGAGTAAACTACAATTTGGAATAGAAACATGAACACTGTAAACAGAGACATTGGCACATGATTATGGACTTAAAATTACATTTGACACCTAACTGTATAATTACGCACTCGTCTGACTTCAGCTGCTTGTGTTAGCTTTGTCTTTATGGTAAAATATCTTATATCTCATGTATAAAGTTGCATTATAAAGTTATTACTATATTCAGTATTACTTCTATTACTGATCAATTAGCGTGTGTTCATTTATACACAGTATTATGTACAAGAATTACATTTTATTTCTCTTTGGGCTATAAATAAAACATGCTTATGAGCTGTGAATATTAGTCATTAATATATTTTTATGTACACAGTATTTTTGAGAACAGAATGCACATTTGTGAAATTATAGGCACAATTATATCTACACAATATCTGTGTGTGTGTGCGTGTGTGTGTGTGTGTGTGTGTGTGTGTGTGTGTGTGTGTGTGTGTGTGTGTGTGTGTGTGTGTGTGTGTGCGTGTGTGTGTGTGTGTGTGTGTGATGAATGAGAATGAGTATGTTCTGTTTGTTCTCAAATACTCTGCCCTTTATTACAGTTCTGATTAAACACACACACTCTCACACACACACACACACACACACACACACACACACACACACACACACACATATACACACACACATACACACACATCACAGTATTCTGTGTAGAAGAATCCAGGTCAAAGTTTATCTCCACAAATAAACAAGGACTTGAGTGTTTGAAGCTTCACTGACATCACGTTAAAACTTGCACTTTTAACAATTCCAATTGTCTCAAACCAGCTTTACAGAAGTATGGAAACCGAAGAGAGAGAGAAATAAATAAATAAACATATAATAATAATATGAAGAAAAAATAAGGATAAAAATAAATAAATTAATATATACAATAAAAAAAAGATTAACTTAAAATTTATGATACTATCTATCTATCCCTATCCCTAATGAGCCGGATGTGACGGTGGCAAGGAAAAACTCCCTGAGATGATAAGAGGAAGAAACCTTGAGAGGAACCAGACTCAGAACCTCATCCCCATCTGGGTGACACTCTACAGTAAATAGTGTAAATGTAAATAATGTCCTTTCTACAACAGTTTATAACAGTGCAGCCGAGAGCTCCTGAGGAACTAATGGGTCATCATAAACTCTGAGTTCAGCTCAGACCTGATTGCTGATAAAGACCAGAACATACAGCTGACTGACACAACATTGGTACAGAAGAAGACATGAAAGTCTCCGGGTGGCTTCATATACAACAATCCCATGAGACACTGATGACTATGAAGATCAATCCCCCAGCAGGGTGACCACCTGGTGACGAGACTCCAGCCAGCGGTAGAACATCAGGATTGACGGTGTAGCTCTGTAAGAAGAGACGGGGCAGTCGTGGCCTAATGGTTAGAGAGTCTGATTCGTAACCCAAAGGTTGTGGGTTCGAGTCTCGGCCCAGCCACAACTGAGGTGCCCTTGAGCAAGGCACCAAACCCCCCAACTGCTCCCCGGGCGCCGCAGCACCACTGCTCCGGGTGTGTGTTCACTGCTGTGTGTGTGCGTGTGTGTGTGTGTGTGCGCGTGTGTGTGCGTGTGTGCGTGTGTGCGTGTGTGTGTGTGTGTGTGTGTGTTCACTGCTGTGAGTGTGCGCACTTTGGATGGGTCAAATGCAGAGAACAAATTCTGAGTATGGGTCTCCGTACTTAGCCGTATGTCAAGTCACGTCACGTCACGTCACGTCACGTCACTGATCAGGCTAGGAACTCGGAACACCAAGAGTGGCATATATACGTAGCTCAACAGAGAGAGAGAGAAAAATTGTTAGGTATGACTGTCATCAGGTGACAGACAATGTAAAATATGTGCAAAGTGCAGACAGGGACTCCGGCAAGACTAGCTACAGTATGATATTATAACTAAAAGGCTAGAGCCAGAAGGTGACACAGGCATGAGGGCTTCCTGGTATGTAAAGCGTCCCACCACTCCATAGTCTGCAAATCTGAGGTTGGGAGGTAAGGAAACAAAATCCAGACATTCCAGTTCACCAAACACTCTATAACCATGAATCCTCCAGATCTGCTCCTTTACCTAAGAAATGCTATTCATAAAAATCTAGAATAAACAAATGTGTTTTAGCCTGGACTTGTGTCTGAGTCCTGAACACCAATCAGAAGTGTGTTCCATAACTGTGGGGCTCTGCCCCACAGTTATGGAACACAAAAGCTCTGCCCCCTGCTGGAGACTTTTGTACTTGAGGTACCAATAGCCTGCACCTTTTGATCGAAGTCATAAAAAAACCAAAAGATCTCTCAGGTACTGTGGTGTGAGACCATTTAAAAATCAAATAAAATTTTATTTGTCACATACACATGCAGAGTAAGACATGCAGTGAAATGCTTTTTACGTCTGTCCGGTATTCAAGCATAAAAAGGAATGGAATTAAGGATAAAACTAAAACCAAAATGAGGTAGATAAATAAAAAGTATAAACTATATAAAAGTATATAATATATGAAAATATATGTTTTAAAAAAAATATATGTATATACATAAATGCGTATGGTTTTAATGATTGTACTCAAATTGTCCATGCACAGTATAGTATGTATATAGTGTGTAGCGATTTTGGCTCGTGAAGCAAGGTAAATATTTATAAGTAACTATAACTTGTTATAGTGACTCCTAAATATTTTAACCTAAGTTGAAATTAACGGTACTGGAATTAAGGTTACGCTTATTTGGTCTGTTCGTCCGGCGAACAGGCCGTGTAACCTTTAGTAATTCTATGAAGGCGGTATCTTCCCGGCCAAGAAAGATTCGCTTTCCTTTTACTGTATACCGTCATTTAAATTAAATTAACTCAATAGAGCATGTAGTTCAGACCAGATATTGCAGGTACCTTAATTTGTGAGCGATACTCAGAGACAAATCACCTGTGGCTCAAAATTATGACATTTAATGAATGAGACAAACACAACATAAAACTAACTGCACAAACAAGCAAAAGAAATAGGGAAAACGAAAATGAAAATAAAATAAAACAAAAGAAATTAAAATTGGGAAAAGGGAGGAAGAGACTGGAAAGAAGAAACTAGAGAAAGGAAGGAAAGGAAATGGCAAGCTTAGACTCAAAAATTTATCACACTCTAACTGGGAAATCGTCACAGAAACTTAAATTCACCTTAAGATTCAATGAAAGATTCCTACTTAAAATTACGCATCTAAATTGGTTGGTAAAGGAAACGGTTACTTGCATTGGCTTACTGCACAAGAGTCCGGATGCAACAGAGAAATCTCTGAAAAGTCAGTTAGGGTGGGGTCAGACGTTCTTCCAAGTTCTCCTGAAGATCAGAGCAGTTGTCGTTCTTGGAAGTGAAGCTTGCTGGAACTTCTTTGAAGGAAGATGGAGTCGTCTTGAAGCTGTTCCGGAAGTCTGACCACGGATTGGTGGTGTTTGTGACAATTTAAAGGTCGCGAACTCCACCCATCTTTGGGGAGATGACCAATACTTCGGTCAAGGTTTTGGAGGGAAAAACTCCCTTTGTTTCGGGTGTCTGTGGGCGTGGTTTAGCTATCAAACTTTTAGATGACTTTAAAGTTTGATCCAGGGTGTATTAAGACGGTATGGCGCCTTTCGTGCTCAAATAAAATACACCAGTGCTTGAAAAATGAGTAACCGATAATTTTGTGGTCATTTGGATACTAAACATGAAGGGTAATGACGGTATGAAGGCAGCGGTACATTACATACACAGATCATTAATCAAAGTATAACTTATTTTAAAGTACAATGTTGTTTTCTGACACATGAATAAAATACACCCTTGTCAGGAAATTAAGGAGCAAATAATTTTAAGTCAGGCAAGCCTTAAAAGAAGAACACATTACAAAAAGGGTTATAAGAATGAGAACCTTAGAGTACCTTATCTTCGGGATTTATTAGTAAAAGGAATGTCTCATTGTGTTTTGTGTGTGTGTGTGTGTGTGTGTGTGTGTGTGTGTGTGTGTGTGTGTGTGTGTGTGTGTGTGTGTTGAGGGCCCCTAATCAGAGAAGCCGCATGGGGTTATCTGGTCTTTGTGTAGGCTCCAGTCATTCTGGAGCCAGGTGTGTGTGTAAAACTAGGTTGCTCATCGGTTAATTGAGGAGTAGATGTTGAAATTTAGGGTGCCTGGGACATGAAATCTAAAATGACTGGTACCAAACGCTACAAGTGTATAAAGTGGTACTGTGCTGTGCAAGTCCAGAGTTAAAGTGTCAGTCCAGAGTTAAAGTGTCAGTCAGAGTTAAAGTGTCAGTCCAGTGTTAAAGTGTCAGTCAGAGTTAAAGTGTCAGTCAGAGTTAAAGTGTCAGTCCAGTGTTAAAGTGTCAGTCCAGAGTTAAAGTGTCAGTCAGACTTAAAGTGTCAGTCCAGAGTTAAAGTGTCAGTCAGAGTTAAAGTGTCAGTCCAGAGTTAAAGTGACAGTCAGGAGTTAAAGTGTCAGTCCAGAGTTAAAGTGTCAGTCAGAGTTAACGTGTCAGTCCAGTGTTAAAGTGTCAGTCAGAGTTAAAGTGACAGTCAGGAGTTAAAGTGTCAGTCCAGAGTTAAAGGGTCACTCCAGAGTTAAAGTGTCAGTCCAGAGTTAAAGGGTCAGTCCAGAGTTAAAGTGTCAGTGCATAAAAACAGTGAAGATGGAGAGAGAGGTCCAGCACTAGATCCTGGGTGTTTCCAGGTTTAAACTCCTGATGGCCTGCGGGAAGAAGCTTCTCCTCATTCTCTCTGTGTATGCTTTCAAGGAGCGGAAGCATTTCCCTGAACGTAACAGGGAAAAGAGTCCATTGTTGGGATGCTGAGATCCTTTACAATCTTCCTGGCCCTGTTCCGGCACCGCGTGCTGTAGATGTCCTGCAGGTCAGGGAGCTTGGTGTGGATGGTACGTTCAGCTGATCACACCACCCTCTGGAGGGCTCGCCTGTCCTGCATGGTGCTGTTCCCGAACCAGGAAGTGATGCTACCCATCAGTACACTCTCAATGATGCAGGTGTAGAAAGTCACCTGAGAGTTTAGTTTGAAGTCCCTTAAGCATCTCAGATGGTACAGATGCTGCCGGGCCTTCTTCACCAGGGTGTTGATGTGAAACTGTCTATTATCTCCACTTGGGTCCCTTTGATGTTTAGCGGTTGGTATGACTGCTCCTGCTGCGTGCTGAAGTCCACTATCAACTATTTAGTCTTGCTGACATTCAGGAAAAGATTGTTCCCCTGGCATCATCTCTACAGGTTTTTAGTCTCCTGTAGATCCTCGTCCTTGTTGGAGATCATGCCCACCACCACAGTGTTGTCAGCAAACTTGATGATGGTGGTAGAGTTGGAAGTGGCCACACAGTCATATGTGTACGGTGAGTATAGCAGGGGGCTCAGAACACAACCCTGGGGTTTGCCCACCCGTACGGCTTGTGGTCTGTCTGTCAGGAAGTTGGAGATCTATTAACACAGCGGCAAGCTGAGTCCCAGGACCTCCAACTTAGAGGTGAACGTGGAGGGTCTCCAGGTGGCTCATCGTAGTGTGGAGAATGGCATCCTCAGTAGAGTGGTTCTGGCGGTACGCGAACTGTAGTGGATCCAGGGTGTCTGGTAGTGATTTATGCAGATTTATGCACAAATAGTCTTTATGTTGCGATGCTAAGTAGTGAACGCTCTGATCTATGAGACAAAAAGACTGACATTTTTTTGTTTGTGACAAAATAAACATTGGAATAATCATGAACAAGAATCGAGTGAATTGTCCCAAACACAATTCCTCATCATTGTTCTGCAGCACAACATGCATGTTCCTTTGTAAAGGGTAAAGTGGAGTCTCTCGTCCCTCTATCATGGACATTTGCACCACACGTTGCATCCGCAAAGACTTGTGTTGTAGACCAGCCTTCACACACACACTCTTCACCGCACACATGCTCTTCACAACACACACCCCTCACACACACTCTTCACCGCACACATGCTCTTCACCACACACACCCCTCACACACACTCTTCACCAAACACACCCCTCACACACACACTCTTCACCGCACACACCCATCACACACACTCTTCACCACATACACCCCTCACACACATACTTTACCTTCCGAATGCTAAGGTACCAAAGCATTTGGGCCTCATGACCAGACTGTGTAACAGTTTCTTTCCACAAATCAGCAGACCTCTCAATAACTGAACTGAACTGCACCGAGCACAATACAAACACACACACACACACACACACACACACACACACACACACACACACACACACACACACACACACACACACTCAACTGTGGGGACTACACTGATCTGCATCAAATACACACCCTTCAAATCTGCATCCATGTCTACAGCACCACCCGATTTTAAACTGTTTACATGATGTTCTGCACACTGGTTTTGCTCTTTACACATTCTGTCTTTCACATTTCAGTCAGTTGCTGTTTTGTATAATTCATTACAATACCTCATAAGTGTTCATTTCAGTATTTTGCACACGTATTATAGAATGTATAGAATGTATTCTGGTCTGTGCTGCTTTTGTGTATTGTCTTGTAGTGTTTTGTATTGTTTGTGTGCACTGTCTGCTGTCTCACACTGTGTACACCAGGTTGTACAGATGCACTTTATGTGTCTAGGACTAACTTACTTTAGGTCCATAGCTCTGTCCTTGTTCTATGTAGCACCATAGTCCTGGAGAAACGTTGTCTCATTTCACTGTGTACTGTGTCAGATATATATGGTTAAAATAAAAATAAAAGCTTCTTGACTTCTTGACTTGACATGATTTTGGATCCGGAGTTGCCGCTGACTGCTACTGCCACGACGCCATCTTGGAACATCAATAATGACCTCAGAAATAACGCTAAACATTAGTTTATCAGAAGGACTTGGTTGTACAATTCCACTTGACTATAAACTTGTGAAGAAAGGACATTATTTACATTTACATCATTTACTGTCCAGTGTCACCCAAATGAGGATGGGTTCCCTTTAGAGCCTGGTTCCTCTCAGGGAGTTTTTTCCTTACCACCGTCACATCAGCCTTGATCGTTAGGGATAAATGTTAGAGAGAAATAGTAACTCAAACTTTATCATCTTTATTCTATATTTCTATACTTCTGTAAAGCTGCTTTGAGACAATATCCATTGTTAAGTGTAGTGCTTTAAGTATAGAAACATAATAATAAAGTATAGAAACATATAATAATAATTACAAAGTTTTAAGTTAAGTTACTATTTATCCCTAAAATTGATCCCTAATGAACAAGACTGAGGTGATGTAATGTGACGAGATGTAATGTACTGAGTAAAAAGTGTCTGAATATTATAAATATAATGTGATTATTTACCTTATTCAAATGCATGAAAAAAGTCATTTCAATTAATAAAAAATTAAATCACAGAGGAGATTCTTTACATTAAAATAAATCTCTCCTGTCGTGCAACTTCACTTTATCTTTAAAGTCTGAGCTCCTTTTCTCTGTAAAGCCACACCTCCTCTCTCTCTTTACACAATAACACACTGAACCAGGAAGTTCATTTCATAGAAAACAAAACTCATAGAACTCTCTCTCTCTCTCTCTCTCTCTCTCTCTCTCTCTCTCTCTCTCTCTCTCTCTCTCTCTCAGTGTGAGTGCAGGAAAATGGCAGAGGCCAGTATTTCAGTAGGTCAGGATCAGTTCAGCTGTCCAGTGTGTCTGGATCTCCTGAATGACCCAGTGACTACTCCCTGTGGTCACAGTTTCTGTAAGGTGTGTATTAATGCTCACTGGGATCAGGAGGATGTGAAGGGCATCTACAGCTGTCCTCAGTGTAGAGAGACTTTCACTCCAAGGCCTGTTCTACACAGGAACAACATGCTGGCTGAAGTGGTGGAGAAACTGAAGAAGACTGAACTCCAAGCTGCTTCTCCTGCTCACTGTTACACTGGACCTGGAGATGTGGAGTGTGATTTCTGCACAGGGAGAAAACACAAAGCCGTCAAGTCCTGTCTGGTTTGTCAGGCCTCCTATTGTGAAGATCATCTTAAACCTCACTATCAGTCTCCTGCCTTTAAGAAGCACAAGTTAGTTGAAGCCTGTGCAGAGCTCCAAGAGAAGATCTGCTCTGAACATGACAAACTGATGGAAATCTACTGTCGTACTGACCAAAGCTTCATCTGTTACTTATGTACGATGGAAGAACACAAAGGTCATGATACAGTTTCAGCTAAAACAGAAAGAACTAAAAAACAGGTGAGAACTGGATAGTATTATATATTATTATATATGACTGTCATTCAGTGTAAGGTGGATTTTTATTAAAAGTCAAAGTGTGTTTTGTAAAGACGTGTGAAACAGGTCAGACCAGTCAGTGTACTTTAAACAGCCAAAGGCATAACGGTGATGATGATGATGATGATGATGAAGATATTTAACACGATCATGTGACACTTTATTCTGATTACAAAGTCTATTTTGTTTTACTTCTAAAAGTGTTGAAGCTTCTTTAAGACACATTTATATGTACTTTATATTTATATATGCACACAAACTACAAATTCTAATTTAAATTCTAATTCAATTTATTTTAACAATTCATATTGTCTCAAAGCAACTTTACAGAAGTATAGAAACAGAAGAAAAAAAATATATATATAATAGAAGAAGAAAAATAAGAATAAAATAAATAAATTAATACATACAATCAAAGTTTATAATTAAAAATATTAATGTCAAAATGTCAAATACTATATATCTCCATATAACATATGGTGTAATACCAGTGGAAGATGTTTAAGGTCATTTTCGAGTACAAACAACACCTTCAACTAAACGAGTGAGTGAAAGTGATTGTGGAAATGTAAAAAGAACCCTGAGCTGGAGATCTGGGAAGCTTCTGCTCATAGTTTGGTCTAGATATATTTGTCCTGATCCAGGTTGAGGAGCCTCTGGTGGTAACAAGGAGAGTTCCCCCTGGTGGGACTCCACATCATCACAGGGCACCATGTTAAGAGCAGTCTGATATAAAGAGATCAGCAGGAAAGGAGAGGGTGATGAGTGTGATGATGTGTGCTGGGGACAATGATTGTAGTTTCTTATTTAATTATTCAATTCAATTCAATTCAATTTAAGTTTATTTGTATAGCGCTTTTTACAATAGACATTGTCACAAAGCAGCTTTACAGAACATAAACACAGAGCAGAAGGTAAACATAATTAATGATAAAGGAAATAACGAATAATAAAAGAAATAAGAATTAGAATAAAAATTCTAGATTATTATTAGTTGTATATAGTTCACAGTGTGTATGTATTTATTCCCCTATGAGCAAGTCTGAGGTGACTCAGGCAGCAGTGGCAAGGAAAAACTCCCTTAAATTGGTAAAGGAAGAAACCTTGAGAGGAACCGGACTCAAGGGGGAACCCATCCTCATATGGGTGACACTGGGGGTGTGATTGTAATATACAGTCAGTTAAATGTTGTATTGGTGTAATTACAGCTACAATTCTTTGTATTTTACTTTTATTTCTATTAAATAAACCTATTTTATTTGGTCTCAGAATGAGTTAAAGGAGGATCAGATAAAATCCCAGCAGAGGATCCAGGAGAAGCAGAAGAAGGTGCAGGAGCTGAAACAGACTGTGGACATTATTAAGGTGAGGAGGAAACTGAGAGATTCACATAAACACACACATTGTAGAGTCACTGTGAGAGAAAGAGTTGATCTTTAAATGTGTGTGTGTGTGTGTGTGTGTGTGTGTGTGTGTGTGTGTGTGTGTGTGTGTGTGTGTGTGTGTCTGTGTGTGTGTGTGTCTGTGTGTGTCTGTGTGTGTGTGTGTGTGTGTGTGTGTGTGTGTGTGTGTGTCTGTGTGTGTGTGTGTGTGTGTGTGTGTGTGTGTGTGTGTTTGTGTGTCCTTACAGATACGTTCACAGGCAGCAGTAGATGACAGTGAGAGGATCTTTACTGAGATGATCAGCTCCATGGAGAAAAAGCGCTCGGAGGTGACGGAGCTGATCAGAGCTCAGGAGAAAGATGAAGTGAGTCGAGCTGAACGACTCCTGAATCAACTGGAGCAGGAGATTGCTGATCTTAAGAGGAGAGTCACTGAGATGGAGCAGCTTTCACACACACACGATGACATCCACTTCCTCCAGGTAAAACTCACTGTCTGATCTACAGAGGGCGCTGTTCCTCACAAAGTTTCCTCCTAAAAGCTCATTACAGCAACAAGAAATGTTCCTGTCTGAGATCACAAGTGTGTCTTTGTTCTGATTCAGTCTGAGATTCATTCGTTCCTCTCGTCCACTTTTCTCCTTCTCTATGATGTGTTTCCTCTCTGTAGAGTTTCCCGTCTCTCTGTGTTTCTCCTGGATGTGACGACTCACCCAGCTTCACTGTCAATCAACATCTCTCATTTGATGGTGTGAGGAAATCTCTCTCAGATCTGAAAAAACGAGTCGAACAAATCTGTGAGAAGAAATTCAACAAAATCAGACCACAAGGTGAACAAACAAACATTGTTTCTGTATCACAGTAAAAAGAGCCATAAAATTCATCTAACAGAAATAAGAAGTAAGCAGGAACAAGACTGCAGAAAATCACACAGTATTAGCATCAGTCTTGTAAATGACATCAAGATCAATTTAGCAGACAAACAAAGTACAAATCTTACATTTGTGGAGAAAATCGTAGCTGATGAATAAATTGAGATGGTGACGTTGTTGACGTCTGAAATAAACGTGAGGAAGCAAATTTTTCACATTCACACTTTAAACTGTTTCCACATCATTTTTGTGTCTCCATTTTGTCTCTGTGTCTCCATTTTGTCTCTGTGTCTCCAAAGCTGCAGCAGTTCAGATGAGTTTACCTTCAGAACCAACGAGCAGAGAAGATTTTTTGCAGTGTGGGTTTAACACACACACACACACACACACACACACACACACACACACACACACACACACACACACACACACACACAGAGAGAGAGAGAGAGAGAGAGAGAGAGAGAGAGAGAGAGAGAGACATGCACAGACACATAAATATAAAAACACACACACACTCACAGACAGACACACACACACACACACACACACACACAGAGAGAGAGAGAGACATGCACAGACACATAAATACACAAACACACACACACTCACAGACAGACACACACACACACACACACACACACACACACACAGACAGACACACACACAGAAACATACATACACAAACACACACACAAACACAAACACACACACAGTGTTAAATTGTCTGTATTGGTGATCTATATCTGATCCATGTTTATAAAGCTGCATTAGGAGGATAGAAACACAGACAGGTGTCTCACACACACTTATTATAAATCCTGTGATTAACATCTAACATGTGGACATTTTTTTTACTGTAGATTTCTGTTATCTGACTCTGGATCCAAACACAGCACATCGTCAACTCATTCTGTCTGAGAAGAACGGAGTGGTGAGACGGAGTGAGACACAACAGCAATACACTGATCATCCAGAGAGATTTGACTCCTGTGCTCAGGTGTTGTGTAAGGAGAGTGTGTGTGGTCGCTGTTACTGGGAGGTGGAGAGGAGCAGTGATGTGTACATATCAGTGTCATATAAAGACATCAGCAGGAAAGGACAGGGTAATGAGTGTGGGTTTGGATGCAACAGTCAGTCCTGGAGTCTGTGGTGTTTTTATTCCTCTGTCTTTTTCTATCACAACAGCATTGAGACTGCACTCCGAGGTCCATCATCCTCCAGAATAGGAGTGTATGTGGATCATAGTGCAGGAACTCTGTCCTTCTACAGCATCTCTGACACCATGAGGCTCCTCCACAGAGTCCACACCACATTCACTCAGCCTCTATACGCTGGAGTTTGGATACGGAGTAATAACTCATCTGTGAGGTTTTGTGATCCAAAATAAAAAGTTAGTAAAAGTGTTTATAAAAACTATAAGTGAGGTGTGAGATTTAATTTGTCCCTGAGCTACACTGGACATTTTGTGTGCAGAAACTGGAACAGTAATGAATGCAGAATGTAGAAACAGACTATTTAACTGTATGCACTATTAGGATGGGTTTATTATAGTTGATATAAAAATGTTCAATGTCTCCTCAGAAGTAATAAACTTTACTCAAACTGCTCTGTCTTTCTGTGCTGCTTGCTGGTGGAAACACAACCTACTGTGTGAAAAGACCTTTATTATCTTATATCTTTAACAATGTTCTGCTTAACAGTCCACTTAACATACAGTGCACTCTGGAATTATTCAGACTCCTTCATCAATCCTTTATAATATGGTGACAGACTTCAGAAGTGGAAGAATAAACTGTTAATAAACTGTATTTTCTCTCAGTTCAGTCTTCTGCGCAGTCGCAGTCCAGAGCAGGAATCACGAGACTTTGTTCGAGTGACGCGAGCACGCGCTCCTGTGAGAGAAAAAACACCATGAAACAATGATATTTTCAATTTTCTGAACTTATTTTATTTGCACTTAAATTTCAGTTCATGTGGGCTGTGATTTAAAAATGGAATAACATTGTAATATGTTACGTAACATCATAAAAGATTTCTGCCATGAATTGTCTGAGACTTGTGTATGAATGTTTATGTTGTTATTGTGTATGAATGTTTATGTTTGTGTGTAACATATTGTATATGTTAAACATATATAAGGTTATGAGGAAATCTAGTGGTCATCTGATACTGCAGTCAGTAAAATAAAGTAATGTGAAGGAGCAGCAGCTCTTGTTCGTTTGTCTGTCTAAAGAACAGAACATGGTGTCAGAATAAAACTGATATAAACGCAGGAAAAGAGGACAGCACAGTTCTTCAAACACTGACAGTAGAACATGTGGTATCAGAAATGCAGAATGCAAAGTACTTTTTCTGTTAGAAGCAAATCAAGAGTTTTGGCAGAAAAAGCTGGATCATGAAAGTCCAAAGCTTTGCACAATGAACGCGCCAATCGGGTGATACCCTTTTCTTAGGTCACCTTTCCGTATGTCCTCAGCATCAGAAGTCTTTCAGGGATCCGTAGAACAAATGATTGAAGGACTGGAATGTATGGTAAATATCATTGATGACTTGCCGGTGTGAGGAGACTCTATTGAAGAGCTTGATGAAACGCTAACAAAGCTGCTGGAATGTGCAAAAAGAAACAATTTAAAACTCAACAGAAAAAT
Source organism: Tachysurus fulvidraco (assembly GCF_022655615.1). NCBI lineage: Eukaryota > Metazoa > Chordata > Actinopteri > Siluriformes > Bagridae > Tachysurus > Tachysurus fulvidraco. The sequence goes on along the minus strand of NC_062528.1, from coordinate 24,614,506 downwards.
AAGAATGATGGAGATCAAATACATAGGATGCATACTGAGTGCTCAAGGAGTTAAGCCAGATGAAGAAAAGTTAAGGGCAGTGTCTGAAATTCCACCACCACAACGCAAGCAAGAACTGCAAAGATTTCTAGGAGTAGTGCAATATCTGGGGAAGTTCATTCCCAATATGTCTGACAAGTGTAACTTTGAGGAAATTGCTGGAAAGAGAGACAGAGTGGCACTGGGAAGATGCTCAACAACAAAGTTTTGAAAAACTGAAATATTTGGGTACTCAAAGTCCTACTTTGAAATTCTTTGATGTGAACAAACCGGTCGATTCCCGTTCAGAAGGAACAGGAGCGGTGATTCTGCAAGAAGGAAGGCCAGTGGCATATGGCTCGAGAGCTCTGAATGACTATCAGCATAGATACGCACAAATTGAAAAGGAGTTGTTAGCCATAGTTTATGGATGTGAGAATTTTCACCAGTATGTGTACACAAGCCATTAGTGAGTATATTTAAGAAGCTGCTACATCAGGCTCCTATGAGATTACAAAGAGTGCTTCTACGACTACAGAGATACAACCTGAAGGTGATGTACAAACCTGGTAAAAAGCTATACATTGCAGATGCTCTGAGTCGTGCATATCTCCACGAGCAGAAGGAAAATCTGCTGGAAGAGGACCTAGCAGTGAACTGGATTATGTCACAACTTCCCTTTTTGTAAGAGAAACTGGATGCTTTCAAAAAAGCAACAGCAGAGGATGCAGAGTTGCAAATGTTAAAAAGGCAGTGCTGAATGGATGGGCGAAAGAATGATCTATGATGCCATGATCTATACAGCCATACTGGACATATCGAGTGGAAATCAGTCATGATGATGATCTGTTATTCAAAGTGAATAAGCTCATTGTTCCAAATCAGCTAAGACAGGAAATGATCAACAAATTACATGAGTCACACCTGGGAATTGTCAAATGTAAGGCAAGAGGCAGAGACATTTTGTACTGGCCAGCTATGTCGACAAAAATTGCTTTTATTTTTATTATATTCACGTATTCTCCTGTAATAGAATTGATAAGATTAATATTGCTTATTTTGACTGTAAACTTATATAAAAGCTGTTTCTGGTAGTGAAAGCTTATGAAGCCAACTGTGTATTCGCTTGGAGTAATCTGCACATGAAGTGTTTCAGCGCTTGCTGTCGAATTCAGCAGCAAGAGAAAGCTTCAGTCATATATAATCACAACCTGGCAGTTGCAGGGAGTTAACTGTAACCATATAACCATATATAGAAGTGTTAATCTTGAATATAAGGAAAAACATTAGTAGCACACATTAGTATTGTAGACAAGCTCAGTGCATGTGATACTCTGTGTGCATCATAGAACAAACACAAGCTTACACTTGGAGAGTGTTTCCTGGTTTGTTATATTTATTTTTTATTTTATTTTTTAATTTTTTTCTACTTTTACTTTTACTTCAAACAATAGATTAGGTAGAAGGACTTGAAGAGGATCCTTTGTTAGAAGACTGAGGGGCTTCAAAGGACACCTGCATTCAAGGTAAGACCAACTCTGATAGTTGATCTTGTGTTTTTACACTAACCCGTGCAAACTAGGACACATTCCTTAGTGGGAGAGCGGAAGGGTTTCCTACGCAATCCGAAATCATGTCACTAAGGGACACGTACGTCAGTATAAATGACTTCATAACTGATGACCATAATTAACCCTCTGGGGTCCAAAGGCGTCTTTGGTGCATTTTTTTCCTCTTCAATGTGAAGTCCACTTAAAATACTCCATAATTCATAGTCATACACATAAGTGTATTACATCATTCAAAACTGTGTAGTGTCTACTTTTATTTGAGTGCATTCATAATAACAACAAAACGCTTTACTTTTGGCAAATGAAGAAAATACCCGGAGTGTGCATTCAGACATCTCTGTGTCCTTGACCATCTTCCTGAAACACTTTACAAAACATGAACTGATAACTCTGATAATACTTATCACACGAAAATGATACATATGTCTAATGAAAGCCTGAAATGTCTATTTTAAATAAGGTAATTAAAATCAAAAGCAAATCTTGTCTTTTTGTGTAATCTGTATGTAAGTAAAGAGAGGTACAGTTTTTCTGGCTCGACTTCATTAGCACTAATGTGATCCCACCTTCCGCTTGCGCGCCATTCATATGAAAATTACCTGAGCAGGTTATGCAAACAAGATCAACGCCCCCAAACAATGCTATAAGAAGCACAAAGTTTTAACAGATTCATTCACTTATCGACACGCTGGGAAGATGAAATACTTTAGAGCTGAGGAGCTCTACAGATGTTCCTGGACAGCGAGGATGAGTTCACCGTTTCCTCAGATGAAGAGCAGGACTCCAACGACAAACGTTTGTATTTTGAAGAGCGAATTGAGGCAGCTGAGGATATAATTTCTGAAGAGTAAGTTTTACTTACAATTTTTGAAATCTTGTGTGATGTAAAATTATACATACTGTATATAGCCCGTGCTAACTGTTTACAGACTATTTGCAAGCAGATATTAAGAACGACTTTATAGAAACGTCTCGTAATTGGCAACTTTTATTTATTTTGTTGATGAGCTGTAAATGTGCCTGTATTTAGTATGTGTTTCTTGGCCTAATTTCAGCAACTTTTCTTTTTTTTTTACTAACCGCACCTAAACATCATTTACTTAAAAATACAAACATGTACATACATTTTACTTACATAATATTGTAGCCCAGTTTGTGCTGAATACAGTGTTATGTGATATTAGCCATTAATATGTTTTGAAGTAACTGAAAAAAGACCAAAAGTAAGAGCATGTCAGAACCTCTGCCAGTGTCCCAAAATGGTCAGACCCCGGAGGGAGTCATTTCAGTCAAGACCACTTGAGTAAAAATAAAGACAATTCTTTGACATATTTAATTTTTTTTATTTGCAAGCTTATCAATTTTACATTTGCCAGTATGGCTCTGTTCTGAATTCCAATTTTCATGAGCTCCATGAAAGCTATTCAGGGAACAGCAGCAGTTTCGTAGGGGGACAATCTCCCATTTAACTGGGAAAGCAGCCAGACAAAATCCCCCCCATTTAGAACAGAGCCTTCATCAGTGACAACAGAATGACACTGATTAAGTTAAACACACAGTTCCAAGGGGGAGCTAGGGGAGGAGGTGGGTTGCAGAGATACAGAGGAAACAGCCAAAAAGACAGACTGAAAAAAGCATTTAAATAGGGCTCCCTGTTTGAAAGGGACCAATAGCGCGCTTAGGAATCAGATGAGCTGATGGACTAGGTTAGAAAATTGACATCAGCTGATAGCCGAGCTTGACTATGTGGCCTGCCTGAACTGACGCTGAATGCTATATTTATGCTGAGCACTGTTTATATTACCCTAAAACTATTACAACATCTGGGCCTACTCCCAAATGTCTTATGACACCAATTGTAATAATTTGTAAGGCATAATACTTTACTTTGGGGCATTCTTGAGTTTCAAGATTGTTCACATAACTCCCCCCTTTGAGGCTGAAAAAGCCTCAACCAAACCTATGTTGCAGTAGTCCTGACATAACCACTAAACCTTATGAACATCAACAGGGGCTAAAACCAAAAAATTAAAGGACATTTTTTACATTTACATCATTTACTGTCAATGATAGTGTCAGTATCACACAATGAGGATGGGTTCCTTAGTGTCACACAAATGAGGATGGGTTCCCATTAGAGCCTGGTTCCTCTCAGGGAGTTTTTTCCTTGCCACCATCACATCAGCCTTGATCATTAGGGATAAATGTTAGAGAGAAATAGCAACTCAAACTTTATCATCTTTATTCTATATTTCTATACTTCTGTAAAGCTGCTTTGAGACAATGTCCATTGTTAAGTGTAGTGTTTTTAGTATAGAAACATATAATCTTAATAAAGTATAGAAACATATAATAATAATTATAAAGTTTTAAGTTAAGTTACTATTTATCCCTAAAATTGATCCCTAATGAAAAAGACTGGGGTGATGTAATGTGATGAGATGTAATGTACTGAGTAAAAAGTGTCTGAATATTATAAATATAATGTGATGATTTACCTTATTCAAATACATGGAAAAATCATTTCAATTAATAAAAACTTAAATCACAGAGGAGATTCTTTACATTAAAACTGTTAAACTCCTGAAATCTGATGATACGACGCTCATTGGTCTCATCCAAGATGGTGATGAGTCTGCATACCGGCAGGAGGTGAAGCGGCTGGTGCTATGGTGCAGTCTTGACAGTCTGGAGTTAAACACCCTCAAAACTGTGGGGATGATAGTGGACTTTAGGAAAGACCCCTCAACACTACTCCCCCTCACAATATCCATCAGCCAGGTGTCATCTGTGGAGGCCTTCAAGTTTCTGCACATTACCATTTCCCAAGACCTCTACTGTCTACATCAATTAAGGAAGTTTGGTCTGCCATAGGAGCTGATCATGCTGTTCTACACTGCAGTCATTGAATCTGTCCTGTGCACATCCATCACCATCTGGTTTGGTGCAGCAACTAAACAGGACAGGAACAGACCGCAACGCACAGTAAAAACAGCAGAAAATATAAATGGAGCTCCCTTGCCTACTCTCCAGGACTTGTATGACACAAGAACCAGAAACCAGGCTGTAAAAATCACTACAGACCCTTCACACCCTGGACACGCCCTCTTTCAGCTCCTCCCTTCTGTCAGGCACTACAAAACTTTGCTTACTAAAAGAGGAGCAGTTTCTTTCCCCAGACAATCACCCTGATTAACAACTCACCATCATTATATTCACTGCTTCATATCTATAAGTCCTGCATTATCAGGACTGTCAGTCATCACATCATCTGTATATATTACACACTACTGCTGCTGTATATTGTACAAAAAGCATAATATTACACAATATTTTTTATTTGCACTCCCACACTTTATGTACATAACTGATCATTCATATTCTATATTTATATTTTATATATTTTATTCATTTTATATTCATTTTTTATATTCATTCCTTCTATATTGTATCTCATCGTCTGCATCATTTTCTTGTATAGTTTGTATAGTATAGTGTTACTTATGTCTGTACTTTTGAGAGTCACAAACTGCTGGAACCAAATTCCTTGTGTGTGTCAACATCAACACACTTGGCCAATAAACCTGATTCTGATTCTGAATAAAAAAAAAAGCCTGAGCTCCTTTTTTTCTGTAAAGCAGCAGCTTCTCTCTCTCAGTTACACTATAACACAAAACTTATAAAATGAAACATAACCAACCTACGAACCAACCAACAAACCCACTCATTCTCTCAGTGCAGGAAAATGGCAGAGGCCAGTATTTCAGTAGATCAGGATCACTTCAGCTGTTCAGTGTGCCTGGATCTCCTGAATGACCCAGTGACTATTCCCTGTGGTCACAGTTTCTGTAAGGTGTGTATTAATGCTCACTGGGATCAGGAGGATGTGAAGCGCATCTACAGCTGTCCTCAGTGTAGAGAGACTTTCACTCCAAGGCCTGTTCTATGCAGGAACAACATGCTGGCTGAAGTGGTGGAGAAACTGAAGAAGACTGAACTCCAAGCTGCTTCTCCTGATCACTGTTACACTGGAACTGGCGATGTGGAGTGTGACTTCTGCACAGGGTGAAAACACAAAGGTCATGATACAGTTTCAGCTAAAGCAGAAAGAACTAAAAAACAGGTGAGATCTGGATATTATTATTCTTTTTATGTCAATTTTTACAAATTGTATTTCTAATCTAATTTCTATTGAGGTGATCTGATTGGTTATATGACTGTCATTCAGTGTAAGGTGGATTTTTATTAAAAGTCAAAGTGTGTTTTGTAAAGATGTGTGAAACAGCTCAGACCAGTCAGATGATGATGATGGTGAAGATATTTAACAAGGTTAAAGTCTCTGTCTCTGTCCCTGTTCTCTGTCCTGCTCAGTGTTCTGCCCTGTGCCTGCCTGTTTCTTGTTTTGTTCATTAAATAGTAAAACTGCAATTGGATCCTCACTTGCCTTTGTCTCACCGTGTGCAATCAGTTCAACTTTGACGAGAAGGCTCTCAAGGTCGGACTAAGGGACATCCTGCGATACTTGATGCCGTCTACCCGAGAGATAAAATCATTCTCGGAGTTCTTCAACTTGGCATTGCTCCTGGGCGGGTCCGCGTTAACCTTGAGCAGTGTAGAGATGGAAGCCGGCCGTAAATATTTTTTTGGGGGGGCAGCAAGCATCGGGGACCGAGGGCTACAGAGTGGAATCAGCCACGGACGCTCGAATGCCCTACAGTGCCTCCGTCCAGCCCAGTCCCGTGCACACTTGTGACCAAGCCAGTTCTCATGGCTACCGTACCGGCAAGCTCGGCTGAGGCCCGTGCTAACCGGCTGGTCTCGAAACTGGCGGATACCCCGATGAGGTCGGCTTGGGCGGCCGGCATCCATAGTCTGCCAGCTAGACCAGCCTGGTCGCCGGAACCAGCCGGGTCGCCGGAACCGACGGGGTCGCTGGGAACCGACCAGGTCATCGAAACCAGCCGAATCGACCGGGTCGCCGGAACCGACGGGGTTGCCGGAACCGACCGGGTCATTGAAACCAGCCGAATCGACCGGGTCGATGGAACCTGCCAAACCAACCGCGTCGACTGTACCGACCTGGTCGACGAAACCTGCTGAACCGACCGGGTCGACGGTACTGACCGGGTTGACGGTACCGACCGGGTCGACAGAACCGACCGGGTCGACGGAAACAGCTGAACTGACCGGGTCGACGGAACAAGCCGAACCGCCCGGATCGACGGAACCGACTGGGTCGACGGAACCAGATGAGCCAACCAGGTCGACGGAACCAGCTGAACTGACCAGGTCGACAGAACCGACAGGGTCGACGGAACCAGATGGGCCAACCGGCTCGACGGAACCAGCCGAACCGCCCGGGTTGACGGAACCGACTGGGTCGACGGAACCAGATGGGCCAACCGGGTCAACGGAACCAGCCGAACCGACCAAGTCGACAGAACCGACTTGGTCGACGGAACCAGATGTGCCAACCAGGTCGACGGAACCAGCCGAACCGACCGGATCAACGGAACCAGCCGAACCGCCCGGGTCGACAGAACCGACTGGGTCGATGGAACCAGATAGGCCAACCGGGTCAACGGAACCAGCCGAACCGACCAAGTCGACAGAACCGACTTGGTCGATGGAACCAGATGTGCCAACCGGATCGACGGAACCAGCCAAACCGACCGGATCGACGGAACCAGCCGAACCGCCCTGGTCGACAGAACCGACTGGGTCGATGGAACCAGATAGGCCAACCGGGTCGACGGAACCAGCCGAACCGACCAGGTCAACAGAACCGACTTGGTCGATGGAACCAGGTGGGCCAACCGGATCGACGGAACCAGCCAAAACGACCGGGTCGAAGGAACCGACTGGGTCGACGGAACCAGATGGGCCAACCGGGTCGACCGAAATGACTGAGTCGGAGAACGCAGTCGACATGGTGACACCCAAACTCCCTGAACTCTCTGCCTGGCCTGAACCTATTAATGTTCCTGTTTTATCTGTCCTGTGTTTCATTTCGCTGGATTTGCCAGCCCTTCTAGCTCCTGTCCCGGTTAACAGGTTCAGAGCACCACCCTGGCCGCCAACTCCGTTATGGTCTCTGGCTCAGCCTGCGGCACCACCCTGGTCTCCGGTCCTGCTCTGGTCTCCGGCTCCGCCTCCAGCACCACCCCTGCCTCCTGCTCTCCCGGCTCCGCCCTGGACTGCTCTCCCGGCTCTGCCCTTGTTTTGTTTATTAAATAATAAAACTGCAATTGCATCCTCACTTGCCTTTGTCAAGTGTCACATCGTGACAACTATATATCTAGGCCAGGCAAGGCATGGCAAGTTTATTTGTATAGTACATTTCATACACAGAGGTCATTCAAAGTGCTTTACATAGAAATTAGAAAACAATTTACAGTATAAGAGAAACAAAATATGTGTAAAAATAAGAGACACAGGATAAAATCATAATAAAAACAAAGAACAATTAAAAAAAAATGTGATTTTAATAAAAACAGTTTAAAATATGTTAACAAGAATAAAACAGGAGTAAAAGTGATTTGAATCTACATATAACATATGGTGTCATAGCAGTGGAAGATGTTTAAGGTCATTTTCAAGTACAGACAACACCTTCAACTAAACTCACAAAGTTTCCTCCTAAAAACTCATTACAACAACAAGAAATGTTCCTGTCTGAGATCACAAGTGTGTCTTTGTTCTGATTCAGTCTGAGATTCATTCGTTCCTCTCGTACACTTTTCTCCTTCTCTATGATGTGTTTCCTCTCTGTAGAGTTTCCCGTCTCTCTGTGTTTCTCCTGAATGTGACGACTCACCCAGCTTCACTGTTAATCAACATCTCTCATTTGATGGAGTGAGGAAATCTCTCTCAGATCTGAAAAAACGAGTCGAACAAATCTGTGAGGAGGAATTCAACAAAATCAGACCACAAGGTGAACAAACAAACATTGTTTCTGTATCACAGTAAAAAGAGCCATAAAATTCATCTAACAGAAATAAGAAGTAAGCAGGAACAAGACTGCAGAAAATCACACAGTATTAGCATCAGTCTTGTAAATGACATCAAGATCAATTTAGCAGACAAACAAAGTACAAATCTTACATTTGTGGAGAAAATCGTAGCTGATGAATAAATTGAGATGGTGATGTTGTTGACGTCTGAAATAAACGTGAGGAAGCAAATCTTTCACATTCACACTTTAAACTGTTTCCACCTCATTTTTCTGACTCCATTTTGTCTCTGTGTCTCCATTTTGTCTCTGTGTCTCCAAAGCTACAGCAGTTCAGATGAGTTTACCTTCAGAACCAACGAGCAGAGAAGATTTTTTGCAGTGTGGGTTTAACACACACACACACACACACACACACACACACACACACACACACACACACATAGACACACAAACAAATGTCTGTATTGTTGATCTATATCTGATCCATGTTTATAGAGCTGCATTAGGAGGATAGAAACACAGACAGGTGTCTCACACACACTTATTATAAATCCTGTGATTAACATCTAACATGTGGACATTTTATTACTGTAGATTTCTGTTATCTGACTCTGGATCCAAACACAGCACATCATCAACTCATTCTGACTGAGAAGTACAGAGTGGTGACACGGAGTAAGACAGAACAGCGATACACTGATCATCCAGAGAGATTTGACTCTCGGCATCAGGTGTTGTGTAAGGAGAGTGTGTGTGGACGCTGTTACTGGGAGGTGGAGAGGAGCAATGATGTGTACATATCAGTGTCATATAAAGAGATCAGCAGGAAAGGACGGGGTGATGAGTGTTTGTTTGGACGCAACAGTCAGTCCTGGAGTATGCTGTGTTTTTTTTCCTTTGTCTCTTTCTGGCAAAACAACATTCAGACTGAGCTCCGAGGTCCATCATCCTCCAGAATAGGAGTGTATGTGGATCACAGTGCAGGAACTCTGTCCTTCTACAGCATCTCTGACACCATGAGGCTCCTCCACAGAGTCCACACCATATTCACTCAGCCTCTATATGCTGGAGTCAGGATGTTGCGTTATAACTCATCTGTGAGGTTTTGTGATCCAAAATAAAATGTTAGTAAAAGTGTTTATAAAAACTATAAGTGAGGGGTGAGATTTAATTTGTCCCTGAGCTACACTGGACATTTTGTTTGCAGAAACTGGAACAGTAATGAATGCAGAATGTAGAAACAGACTATTTAACTGTATGCACTATTAGGATGGGTTTATTATAGTTGATATAAAAATGTTCAATGTCTCCTCAGAAATAATAAACTTTACTCAAACTGCTCTGTCTTTCTGTGCTGCTTGCTGGTGGAAACACAACCTACTGTGTGTAAAAAACCTTTATTATCTTATATCTTAAACAATTTTCTGCTTAACAGTCCACTTAACATACAGTGCACTCTGGAATTATTCAGACTCCTTCCTCAATCCTTTATAATATTCTGAAAGAAAAGAGGTGTCATAAGAATCTTCAATCTTATGCCTGTAAAGCGTCTGAAGGAGGTCTAAAGAAACGTCCACCCAAGAAAGTAAAGAATGATGGACAGAATGAACCTTCTTTGACTGACATGCAAGAGAATGTCTCTAGGTTACGACCGTAACCCTAGTTCCCTGAGGAACAACACGCTGCATCGAAACGCTATGGGAACGCCCTCTGCGTGACCGCGCTCTGACCCACGTGTGTAATCTGACCAATAGGCGTTGGGACGTGATGTCATCGGCGGGTGACGTCGCGTAAACAGGAAGCTACAAATGGCTCTGAGATGGACAAGACGCTAACTCCTGTGGGAGAAGGTAAGCGCCGCAGGGATGCAGGGAGTGTGGCACGGAGATGCAGCGTCTCGTTCCTCAGGGAACTAGGGTTACGGTTGTAACCTAGAGACGTTCCCTTTTGGAACTCCAGCTGCGTCGAAACGCTATGGGAACGAGTGTCCAATCATGCCACACTGACCAGACCCTGATTAGAGAGTGAGGGCCTCGGCAGCCGCACGTGGGACATAGGAGCCCGGGGTGGCTCTGAGGTCAAGGTCATAGAACCTGACAATGGTCAGCGGGGTGGACCAACCCGCAGCGTCACAGATGTCTTGGAGTGCCAGTTCAGCGGACCAGGCCGTAGAGGCCGCCACACTCCGGGTGGAGTGAGCTCGAACCCCGAGGCCAAAGGACTCGTGAGCCGACACAATCACATCCACTACCTATCTGCTCTTCCTGTTAGGGCTGTAGCAGACGAGCAGCTGCTCCGACTTTCTCCACGGACTCGTCCTGCAGAGGTAAGTGACCAGTGCTCACACTGGACACAGTCGGTTCTGTCGTTCCTGTTCGGGGGATGTAAACGGAGGAGGGCAGAATGCCTGCAACACGACAGATCGTGAGGGGGCCGAAGGCACCTTCGATATGTACCCAGGTTTCGAATAGAGAAACACTCTGGCCATGCCAGGGGCAAACTCCAGGCGAGACGGGGCCACGGACAGGGCCTGCAGATAACCGATCCTCTTCAGGGAGGAAATCGCCAAGAGGAAGGTGGTCTTAATGGACAAAAACCTAAGGGCCACTTCGGTCAATGGCTCGAAGGGGGGCTCTAATAGCCAGCACAACTGCCAGATCCCAGACAGGCACTCTGGGTCGCGTCCTGGGCCTCAGACTCCGGGCACCTCGGAGGAAACGTGTCATCAATGGGTGCCTACCCAGCGACTGCCCCGCCGGCGGGGTGCTATATGCTGCGATTGCAGACACGTAAACCTTCAGGGTCGAGGGGGTTAACCCAGCGGCAAATTGTTCCTGTAAGAACTCCAGAACTGAGCCGATCGGGCAGTTAACTGATTCCAGGCCATGGTGCTCCCACCACGACGTAAACAGTCGCCATCGTGCTGCGTACGTCCTCCTCGTGGAGGAAGCTCTGGAGTGTACAAAGGTCTCTACTACCTCGGTAGTGAGACCAGCCGCTATGAACTGCGCCCCCTCAGGGGCCACAGCCACAGCTTCCACAGCTCTGGGCGGGGTTACACCAGGGTTCTGCCCGCCTGTGAGAGGAGATCCCTCCTGGGAAAAATTTCCCATGCAGGGCCCCCGAGTAGGGAAACCAGATCCGCAAACCATGGCTTGCCCAGCCATCGAGGTGCTACCAGGAGGAGACGGACTCCAAACCGGCGAACTCTCTCCAGAACTCCAGGGAGCAGTGCAATCGGGGGAAAGGTGTACAAGCATAGCCTCAGCCACGACTGCACAATGGCATCCAGACCTAACGGGGCTGGGTGAGAGAGGGAGAACCAGAGGGGACAGTGCGAGGGCTCCCAGGTCACAAAAAGATACACCTGGGCTCTGCAGAACCTCCGCCATATGAACTCAACCACCTCGGGGTGGAGACGCCATTCCCCAGGCCTCGGCCCCTGCCTCGACAGGGCATCTGCTCTGACATTCAACCGTCCCAGGATATAAATGGCCCTCAAAGAGAGGAGTCTGTCCCGAGACCACAAGAGGATCACTCGTGCTAGCTTGTACAAAGGGCGAGATCAGAGGCCCCCTTGATGGTTGAAGTAGGAGACCACCACAGTATTGTCCACGTGGACCAATTCATGGCGATCTCTTAGGTCCGGGAGGAAGTGTTTTAACCCCAAAAACACCGCCATCATCTCCCGGCAATTTATGTGCCACGAGAGACGTGGGCCGCTCCACAGACCCAGGGCAGAGTGGCCACTCATGACCGCACCCCAGCGTCTGTAATTAGCGTCACGCAATGACATGGAGCCCCCAACATGGGGCCTTGGGACAGAAATGTTCGGTCTTTCCAAACATCCAAGGCTCGAAGGGCACGCCGCAAGACCTTGATGGAACGATATGGGTTTCCCCTGAGAGAAAACCCCCTGCCCCAGAGCCACCACTGGAGGGGCCTCATGTGCAGGAGCCCAAGCGGGATTAAGCTGGACGCCGCTGCCATGAGCCCTAGCAGCCTCTGGAACTGCTTCACAGTAAGTGGCTGGCCTTTCCGCACTCTCCTGAACGAGGTTAGGCTGAACAGGAGGAACCAATATTGGTGAGCCTCGCCCCTGAAAGCAAACCTCATGAACCTCCTGTGTGCAGGAAGGATGGAAATGTGAAAGTATGCGCCTTCCAGATTTAATGTGACGAACCAGTCCCCAGACCTGATCTGAGTCACGACCTCCTCGAGGGTGAGCATCCTGAACCTGAGCTTCATGAGAGAGCGGTTCAAGGAGCGTAGATCTAGAATGGGACGCAACTCACCATCCTGCTTCGGAAAGACAAAGTACGGGCTGTAGAAGCCTGACTCTCGAACCGAGGGGGGAAGCACCTCGATGGTTCCTTTCCTCAGGAGTGTGCGCACTTCCCGTACCAGGACCAGAGCCTGCTCGGGTCCCACCAGGGTGGGACACATCCCGTTGAAATGCGGAGGAGAGGACAGGAACTGAACTGTGTAGCCGTCCTCTATAATCCGCAGGACCCTCAGAGAGACTCCTGGCAACTCCTCCCAAGCTGTCGGAAAGTTCCTCAGGGGAACCAGCCCCTTGGGGCTTGCCTCTGACCCACTCAGAGCAGCCTGGGCCAAGCCCTGCAGCTGATGGTGCCTTGCGAGAGGCGGCGGACCCTCCCCCTCCACAACGAACCTTCGGGTGGAAAGGTGGGGAGTGAACCACGGGAGGGAAGCTGCGCCCTGAGGCACATCCTGTGGCAGGGCTGCCAGACCGGCCTCCATGACCTGAACGGCCGGAGCAACATACTGCGGCCATTGATACCTCCTGAGAGGCGGCGGGTCTCCCCAATCTGTACCGAGACTTTGGGCGGAAGTGGACGGAGGTACCCGCTGGCAGAGGGCCGTGATCTGGAGCACATCTTGTGGCAGAGCCACCGGCCCAGCGCCCTGGTGGTGCAGGGGAGGGATGGGCACTGTAACGTGAGGTGTGCCCCATCCCCCCAACCGTAGTCTGACAGGGTCTATGCACCACTGCCCGTTTGTCAGAGGCGAGGGTGACCCTCAGGTCATCCTGCTCCTTCTTGGGCCCAGAGCGTCGCCTTGGGCCCTTAGTCCCCGCCCACGGAGATCGGGTGGCCATGCTCTGTTTCTGGGCCTCGCGGTGCCCGAAAGGACCAGGCTGGGGCTGAGGCCGAACAGCCCCACGAGATCGCCTAGGGAGGTAGTGCTAAAATGCAGCCAACTGCTTTTTAGACTCCTGGAATTTGTTTATGACCTTCATCACAGCATTGGCAAACAGTCCAGGAGACGCCATCGGTGCGTCCAATAGCACAGCTCGATCCTTGTCCGGGAGGTCGGACAAGGTGAGCAACAGATGCCTTTCAGTGGCCACCAGGGCCACCATGGTCCGACCAATGGCCCGAGCCGTGTGTTTCGTGGCACGAAGAGTCAAGTCGACAGTCCGAAGCAACTCCTCAATATCAGCGGTCCCGGAGCTACGTTCCTCACTCAAATCTCGTAGCAGGTCTGCCTGGTATGCGTGCAACACACCCATGGTGTGGAGGCAGCCTGTGGCTTGAACTGCTGCCGCATAAGCCTTCCCCACTAAGGCCGACGTAGCATGTAGCGGCTTAGTAGGGAACACCGGAGCCTTTAGCGATGATGCTATGCTAGGGGAGAGATAGCTAGCCAGCGTCTCTTCCACATGTGGCATCGCTCCGTAGTCGCACGCCTTAGCCCCAACCACATTCACGTAAAGCGAGAAGTGACTAGGAGAAGTGCGCGTAGAGTACGGGGTTTTCCAGGATCTGGACACCTCGGTGTGCAGATCGGGAAAAAATGGCAGGCTCCGGCACTGAGGAAGTGACACAGGGCGCAGGAAACGCTCATCCAGATTACTGGGCGTGCGCTGCTTCTGCTGCTCCACCGGCCAATCTAAATCCAGCTTGGCCCACGGGCTCGCTAGCATCCATCAGCTCTCCTTCCTCGGACATGTAACATGTAATCGACTCCCTCGAGAGCCGATTGTGCATGTTCCACTCACAAGCAAACAACACACCGATCATGCGAATCCTTCCCGGTAATGAAACGGGGCCACGGAAAAACACACTTTCGGAAATTCTGTCTGCCAGCCATCACTCGATCAGAAACACGGTATCAAGAAAACAGCCCTTACCTGAACGAGCAGAAGCTAGAGTCTTGTCCATCTCGCAGCCATTTGTAGCTTCATGTTTACGCGGCGTCACCCGCCGATGACGTCACGTCCCAACGCCTATTGGTCAGATTACACACGTGGTTCAGAGCGCGGTCACACAGAGGGCATTCCCATAGCGTTTCGACGCGGCTCGAGTTCCGAAAGGGAACATTATATACGTTCTGACAACCAAAATGGATCAAAGAGCTGATCAAATTGATATGGCCGTCAAACAAAACACCCTACAAATCGAAGGACTTAAAAAGTCACTTGATAACTGTTATCAAGAAATCGCTGATTTGAAGAAGGACGATGCTTGTCTTAAAACACAGTGTGTGGAATCTCAAAAAAAGATTCAAGAAATGGAACCTAAGCTGAATGATGCTGAGTGATACAACAGGCGATGGAACTTGCGCCTTTACGGAGTAGTCGAGAGATCAGAAGAAGACGTTAAAGCGCTTGTGATAGAAATGTGCAGAGAGATCCTTCCAGAAGCCGAGTGCACACTTGTGACAGGTGCCATCGATATAGTCCACAGGATTGGTAAACCTCCAGAGATGAAGAACAACATCACATCATGACCAGGTTTCTTTCACGGACTGCAAGAGACTTGGTCTGGTGATTTGCCAAAGCTAATGAATATCTACAAAGAAAGCATCTTCTCTTCAAAGAGGATCTGACTGCTGCAGACAAAGAAGCACGCACCAAGTTATGGCTTCTTGTAGAAAAGGCACGTAAAGAGGGAAACAGAGCATACTTTGTAGGTGATAAGGCTTACATAGTTAAGGAAGAGGTTCGAGTTACCTAATGTTTCATTAACTGGAACATATATTAATTAGAGCAAGTAACTTTCCTTATTTTCGATTAAGCAACAGCCGACTTATGTATGCTATATTGGTAACAAGTTGTAGTTATGTTAAGAATGGCACCTATACAATCTACTTAAAAAATATTTGAAAAGGTGTTCATATGTAACGGTAGATATTTTGCATTTACTGGCTGTTACATTATCATTGTATATTGCAGAGGATTATATAGAAGATATGTTTGTGCTACAACAGCAAGTTAAAGACCCTAGTTTAAGAATTTATTTTTTGTTATAAAAAAGACAAGTGTAAGTTTTCATGTCTATTTCAGTTTTTTCTATTAATGCCATAGGTTTACGTGATCTTTTGAAAAGGAAATCATTATTTTTATATTGTAAAGGAAAGGGTTTTGATTTTTATTTCATTCAAGAAACACATTCTTGTAAGGAAGATGAAACGTTCTGGAGAAGACAATGGGGAAATGACATGCTTTTCACATTTCAGCACTAGGTCTGTGGGGGTCGCTATTCTAAAGGGAAAGTTCAAGGGTCAGGTTCTTAGCCACAAGGGTCAGGTTCTTGTTTTTCACAAATATCGAAATTAATCTGAAGCAATTTAAAAATAAATTTCCCTTGGCAAAAATAGTATGGGGGTGATTTCAATAGTGTATTTGATGAAGTTATGAATCGATGGCCATCAAGAAGCAATGAAACTCGTTGTGAAATCAGGAATGTATGTAACTGTATAGGTTTAGTTGACATTTGGTGCCTCAAAAATGCAGACAAAAGAATATATACATGGAGCAACAAAGATTATTCCAAACAATCACGCACTGATTTTTTTCCTAATATCACATGAACTGGAACAATATGTCCAGATTGTTTCTATAGAGCCGTCAGTTTTAACTGAGCATAAGAGTATATCAATTTTGATTAATATGCATGGTTCAGCTGAATTTAAACTAACAAGGGGTTATTGGAAGTTTAATAAAATCTTATTAAATGATGATAATTTTAAAACAATGGTATCAAAGTAGATAAGCACTGGTCTCAGGCTAAAATACTGAAAGTTTATGGGGAACATTGGGAAATAATGAAATACAAAATTAGGAACCTAATTATTTTAATGGGGAAATCGATTGCTTCAGTTAAAAGACAAAAAGAATATAATGTTATAAAAGAAATAATGCACCTGTTTAGTAAAGGTGATTTGAATGCACAGGATTTGATGGATGTATCATCATTACCAGTACAATTGTTGTAACAAGTACAACATTTATCAAGAAAAAGTGGGTGTTTTTATCAGGTCAAGACATAAATGGTTGGAACATGGTGGAAAAAAATACTAAGTATTTCTTTCATTTGGAGAAAAGGAATGGTGAATTGACTTCTGTAAGCAAGTTGTTAATAATAATACAGTCATAGAGGATGGAAAAAAGATATCAAAGTTTGTTAGTTTTATAAAGACCTGTACTGTATACTTCCAATTTTGTATCTCCTGATCTGAATGACTTTCTGGATAGTGTTACAGACAAGGCCAAAGTTATTGATTATTATTTTAAATTGTTTTGTGATGGTGATTTAAGATTAGAGGAAGTTAAAGAGTGTATTGACAACCTCAAAGATAATCGTTCTCCAGGTAATGATGGACTTGTTAGTGAGTTGTTAGTGCTAGCTCCCTTTTTGTTAGCTGTCTTCATAGAATCTGTTGAAAAGAAGGAATTGCCCGATTTTTTAAGACAAGGCGTTATTACATTAATTCCAAAACCAGAAAAAAATACTCTATATTTAGAAAATTGGAGACCTGTTAGTCTATTAAATAATGATGCCAAACTATGTGCTTTAATTTTTGCCAAACGACTAAAAAAAGGTTTGGAAAATATTATAGATGAGGAACAGACAGGACTTATTCAAGAAAGACACATTAGTAGTAATATTAGATTGATCCTACATATGATAGACTACAATCATTATGTCTTAGATAATAGTTTTGTCTTTTTTATTGATTTTCACAAGGCATTTGATACCATAGAGAACAACTTTTTATTTATTTACCAGTTATTTTCAAAAAGCTATCAAAACTCTATACAAAGGATGTACCTTCTGTAAAATTAGCAATTGGGACATCTGGAAGATTTGAAATAAATAGAGGGATTAGACAGGGATGTCCGATCTCGCCCTTTTTGTTTTCATTAGCAACACAAATATTGGCTCTTCACATTTTCAAGAAATTACAACATTAGGAAAAACATTTAAGTTATGTCAGTTTGCAGATACGTGTTAAAGATAGGAATAAAATCATTAAAGCAGTGAAATGCATAAAAGATTATTCAGACGTATCAGGGCTAAGAATGAATGTGAATAAGTCAGTTCTGTTTCCACTTAAATATTGTCATTTACCCAATCTCTGTAATATTCTAATTGCAAATCAAATAACATATCTGGGAGTTGTTATATGTAAAGATGAATATCTGCATAATAGTTTAAACTTTAATCCAATTATAAACAAAATGAATAAGAAGTTTAATATGTGGTTACAAAGGGATTTGTCAATTCAGGGGCAGGTGCTTTTGTCAAAAGCCGAAGGAATCTATAGATCAGTATATGTGTCATTATCATTAGACTTTCCCCCTAAAGTTACCAAACAATTAGATAAAATACTTATTTCGAAAAAAGCCTCATTATCTGAGAAAAGAAATGTTATGCATTTCCAAAGATCATGGTGGTTTAGAAGTTTTGAGCTGTGATTTTTTAAACAATGTATTTAAAATGAATTAGCTTTTTCAATATTTAAAAGATAAAGATAGTATTTGGAACTCCTTTCCCAACTATGTATTCAAGCAATTGGGTGACCTCTCATTTTTATTAAAGTGTAATTATTCAATCAAAAAAATACCGGTTAAGCTTGCATAAACAAATGTTTCATAAACAAGCTCTCATGGCATGGACACTGGCCTGTAAGCATAACTTTTCACCTAGGAGTTATTATATTTGGAACAACAAAGACATCCTATACAAAAATAAATCTCTTTTTTTTTTTAATACTGGGTTGAAAACAATATTATATTAGTTAGTCAGCTTTTAAATAATGATGGAATTTTATTGACCTATAGAGAATTTTTGAATAAATTTAAAACACCAGTTAGACCTAAAGAATTTGCTGTTGTAATGGATGCAATTCCCCAAAAAGTATTGATACTTCTGAGGAATGCATTACAGGACGAAGATATAAATTTATTTTATTTATCTAATTTATTAAAATATTTATTGGTAATATGGATATTTTACAAAATAGAGTCTCAAATATCTAAACATTTATTTTAAATATTAATTAAATATTAGGAATTTACTTAATAATATTGTTTATCCTCCAGCTAATTTTTTCTGGTCTTCTGTATTTGGGGATGTGAATTGACGTAAAGCTTGGGGAATGGTGGATACATTCTATGGGAATAATAAAGTAAAAGAAGTCTCTTTTAAAATCATGCATAGAATAAACCCAGTAAAACATGTGCTTGAACGTTTTAAATTAGATATTGATTACTCCTGTAATTTCTGTAAAGGTGAAAAGGAAACTATTTTTCATTTGTTTTTCCATTGCATACATACAAAAATATTTTGGATTGAGGTGGAGAATTTAATTAAGAAAGAATTGAACATTGAATTGCAGTTGAGTGGACTGGATATAATGATACACTTTAATGATCATGGGATTGAAAAAGAGAAGGCATATTTCATACAATTGTTATTATTAATGGGAAAATTTCACATTCAATAAATGAAGTGGTCTGACTCCGAACCAATTTTTTTTTTTGCTTTATAAATGATTTCAAACTTTATTGTTCTGTTTTGTGTAATTGTCGAAGCAAAAAGGCATTTCGAGCTTATAGTATTGTAAGCAGATATGATGTATAGGGTAGCTCCCTTTTCCTTTTCCCTTTGTTTGTTATAATTTTGTTCTTGCATTGTTATTTCTTTTATTTTGGTTGCTGTGTGTTTGTACATTGAAGAACATCTCATTGTATTGTTGGTTTATAGCATTAATGAAAAAATAAATAAATAAATAAAGGAGGCATGGTGGGCTGAACAAGAATGACATCACCACGCAAGAGACATATAGAACGTTTTCCAAAAATGGCAAAATTAAGATACGAAAACAAAATAATAAGGTTCCCTTTCGAGGGAACTCGACACTGCATCAGTGCTGACACTATGGGAATGCTTCTTTGAGGAAGTGTGCACACACGCTATTTAATGGCTCGGAAAGGACACATGATGGAGTAATTACTCGCCAGTAAATCCATATAAGGGCATCTACGTCACGCTGCCCCAGCTTTCTTTGTCTTCAGGAAGCGCTCAGTGTATGTGTGTCGTTTGTCTGTCAAGTGCAGGGAAAGAAAAAAATAGGGAAAGACTAGGCAATATGTTGCAGTCAAATCACTTTAAGAGATGCGTGCATCCGTGCCCGAGCTTTATCACGGGGGGCGATGCGCATTCTCTTTGCGTTGTGTGTTTGGGAGATGCCCGGTCGGCTCTCGAGGGCTTCAATCATGTGGTTTCCAGGTTGAGTTAGCAGAGGCGGAGCAAGAGACAGGTGTCTCCTTTTCTCTTGCTTTCTACCCTGACTCCGATCGCTCGGTTTCGCGTTTGGGAGCTCGCGCTGCGATTTCTCCCGACCCGGAAGAGATCATGCTGCTTTCCGCATCCAGCTCAGAGGAGCTTGATGTCGAAGGGGAGGGGCTTTCTACCTTGGAACGGCCAACGCATTCAGTGGCGTTCCAGGAGCTCCTCGAGGTAATAACTCAGGCTGCAGTTGAATTTAGATTGGCCTGAAGAGGTAGTTGGTGTCGTCCGTTCTAAGCTGGATGACCGCTTTCTAATTTCAGCCCATCAGCCACCTGCACGTAGGTGTCTGCTTTTTCTTCCAGACCTCCATACTGAGGTATCGAGGTCTTGGAAAAATCCCTATTCGGCGCGTGTATTTTCTCCGGCCATGTCAGATTATTCAGCCATTATGGGGCTTGAAGACCATGGGTATGGAGCGATGCCTAGGGTTGAAGAGACACCGGCCAGTTATCTCTCCCCTGCATCGCCCGCATGGAGGACCACTTCGGCCCTTGTGGGTAAGGCCGCAGGTGTGGCGCTGCACACCATGGCAGTCTTGCAGGCCTACCAGGGTACCTGCTGGCAGAGCTGGATGGCAGTGAAGGGCTGGGACCTCAGGTGGTGTTCGAGCTCCACCGCGCCACTGATCTCGCACTCCTTGCCACGAAGCAGACGGCCCGCTCTATAGGCCGTTCTATGGCTGCGCTGGTTGCCACGGAGAGGCACTTGTGGCTTAATTTGATGGGCATAAAAGAGAAGGATAAGTCCTTTCTCCTGGACGCCCCGGTTTCACCTCAGGGTTTGTTCGGCAACGCGGTTAGTACTGTCATCGACAGGCACCAGGAGGTGAAACGCCAGTCAGCGGCATTCAGGGAGTTCCTCCCTCACCACGGGGAGCAGCCTGGGGCATCATCTAGCCCCCCCCCCTTCTAGCTCACTCAGGGCAGTGAAAAGAGTTAGTGTGGAGGCCCGTGCCCCCCCCGTCTAAAACTAGGGAGGCCTGTTCACATGCCCGGGCCCGGACCTGTCCGGTGAGAGGGGACCTTACCTATCTGTCATCTCAGCCAAGCAGGCCGCGAAGGAGTCCTGACGCCCGAGGGCAGGGGCTCCTGCGAGCGCCCTATTCAGAGACGCTCCCCTTTCTTGTGCGGATCTTCCCGCATTAGCGCCTGCCGGTGCGCTGTTTCAGGGCACCCGGGAGGTCTGCACGAGCTTGACGCCACTGTCACACAGCCTGGCAGCGTGGAACCTTCTGCCAGGGTGTCTCAGTGGGTCCTGGATACTGTAGAAAGGGGGTACAGGATCCAGTTTTCCTCCCGTCCTCCATGTTTCCAGGGTGTGTTGCCCACAATCGTGGGCAGGCACCAGGCAATGTTCCTCTGAGAGGAACTCTTCTTGATTCTGGAGAAAGGGGCCAAAGAGCATGTTCCCCTCCCAGAGCGGGACTCCGGCTTTTACAGTTGATATTTTGTTGTTCCCAAGAAGGGCGGGGGGCTGTGTCGGATTCTGGACCTGCGGGCTCTGAACTGTACTCTGAAGACTTACAAGTTCAAGATGCTCACGCTCAAGATGATCGTGTCCCAGATCAGATCCGAGGACTGGTTTGTAACGATCGACCTCAAAGATGCTTTTTTTCACATAAGCATCCTGCCAGAGCACAGGAAGTTCCTCAGGTTCGCTTTTGGGGGTGAAACGTACCAGTATTGTGTCCTTCCTTTTGGCCTAGCCCTTTCACCACACACGTTTACGAAGTGCATGGACACTGACCTGGCACCGTTGCATCTCCAGGGCATCCGTGTACTGAACTACCTAGACGACTGGCTCATTCTGGCCCAGTCGGAGGCTATGGCAGCCAGTCATCAAGATGCTGTGCTTGCCCACATGAGGTCCACATGAGGTCCTTAGGCCTCAGGCTGAACCCAGGAAAGTGTGTGCTTTCTCCTTCTCAGAGAACCACCCCCAGAAAGGCACATCTGTCTCCCACTCAGGTGGCCTCCATCTTGTCGGCGGTGAAAGCTATTCGGCTAGGCCGCAGGCCTCTCTGTTGCGGAGGCACAGAGGGTGCTCAGCCTCATGTCAGCAGCAGCCAACGTTATCCCTTTGGGTCTGCTTCACATGAGGCCATTCCAGCTCTGGCTCAAGGGGGCGGGCTTTCATCCTCGCAGGCATCCCCTCAAGGTTATACGGGCTACGCGCCGTGGGCATCGTACCCTTCTCATGTGGAAAAGACCCCGGTTCTTGGCCTTGGGTTCCATTCTAGGGGCGTGTCACCATCGCAGGACTCTTTCGACGGACGCCTCGCTCTCGAACTGGGGCACGACCTTAGATGGCCGCCCGGCCCAGGGTCTATGGGAGGGCCCCTGTGTCGGAACTCAGAGCCCGCCTCCGAGTGGACACATCGCAGGGTTAATCACACTTTTAGACTTTTAGCCGAATATTGAATATTGAATACTATTTAAATGAACTATTTAAATATTTACTATAAAATTAACTATTTACATTAACTATTAAACAATTTATCTAAACTAAACTTTACTGTTACACTATAATTGATACAAATTAAACAATGAGAAGACTTTCCAAACCTGGATGAGAATGAGCAAACTTCTTTATTGCCTCCAATCACCCAACAATTCCATTGAGCTCAAGGAAAAATTTCAAAAAGTCAAAAGTAATCGAACAAAAACCCAAAAGAACCCATGCCACCCAAAAAAGTTCAAACACAAAAAAAGCAAGCAAGCAAGAGCAAGAGCCCCCTCCAAAGAAAATCTCCTCAATATATACCCTGGCACCTCTAGGTGCGTCTATACCTTCTTACGTCAATCCACCTGACCTGTCTGGGTTTTTTTCCCTGACTCTACAGAATCGCCCCGTGACCCCCCTCATTTCCCCGAAAACATGTCTGCCTTTTACCGAAAATCAATATATCAATCATCAGGGCGGTCTGCGTTCACGCCCCCTGCTCAGGTTGGTGTGGCAGATTCTTCTCTGGGCAGAGACCAGGTTTCTTTCGCTGAGAGCTTTTTTTATCCCACGGCGTGTAAATCGGGAGGCAGACTTCCTGTCGAGGTAGGTGCTGAGGCCACGTGGTGGCAGATTTCTGGCAGATTTTCTGCCGGGCGGAAGTGGATTTGTTCACCTCCAAGGAGTCGACCCACTGTCCGCTGTGGTTCTCCCTCTCTCACCCGGCCCCATTGGGCCTGGATGCCCTGGTATGGACATGGCCGAGGCTCCGTCTGTAAGCCTTTCCCCCGGTAGCTCTACTCCCACAAGTCCTAGCCAGAGTGCGCCACGACAGGGTCAACCTTCTCCTAGTTGCCCCTTGTTGGCCCTCTCGAGTTTGGTTCACGGACCTAGTCTCCCTCCTGAACGGCACTCCATGGGAGGTTCCCGTCAGGAGGGATCTCCTCTCTAAGGCGCAGCAGGCATGTGCAATGTGGAAGCTTTGGGTCTGGTCCCTGAGGGGGACCAGCTCCTAGACGCAGGCCTCTCAACTGAGGTGACAGAGACTCTGCTGAATGCTAGGGCTCCCTCCACTAGGAAACTGCATGCTCTGAAGTGGAGGCTTTTCGCCTCTGGTGTGACGAGCACTCTCAGGATCCAGTTCACTGCCTGGTTGGTACAGTGCTGGAGTTCCTGCAGTCTTGCTTTTCTCGGGGCCTGTCCCCATCTACTCTAAAGGTGTACATGGCCGTGGTTGCCGCGAACCATGAACCTGTCCTTGGAGCCTCCTTGGGTAGGCACCCTTTTGTCTCTCGCGTTTTGCGTGGTGTCAGGCAGCTGAGGCCTTCCTCTAGACCACACCTTCCTTCCTGGGACCTCTCTGTGGTCCTGGAGGGGCTGCTGGAAGCCCCCTTTGAGCCCTTGGAGTCAGCCTCTGAGAAGTTTCTGACCCTGAAGTCGGCTCTGCTTCTTGCCTTGGCCTCTCTCAGGAGAGTCGGGATTTGCAGGCTTTGTCGATCGCCACTGCCTGCCTAGAATTTGCCCCCGCCATGTCCAAGGCTATCCTGCACCCCAGGCCAGGATATGTCCCTAAGGTGACCAGGATGGCGGGTTGTCCAATCATCCTGCAGGCCTACTGTCCCCCGCCCCATGAGTTGGCGGAACAGGCTGCACTTGCTTTGCCCGGTAAGGGCCCTGAGGACTTACGTCCACCGCTCTAGCTCGTGGGGTAACTCCTCCGCCCTTTTTGTCTGTTTTGGGGGCCGGAATAGGGGTAAACCGGTTTCCAAACAGCTCCTGGCACACTGGGTGGTGGAGGCGATTACTCAGGCCTATGAGGTGCGTGCGTGGTCATGCCTCACCTCTCGGCATAGGGGCCCACTCCACTAGGGGTCCCAGGTACTGCGGGGCCTATGATGTGCTGTTCCCAGTCTGCTCGTGCTCTCTCACGGCCTCTGGCGCAGTCATCGACCGGTGTGTGGCGGCGTGGGTATATGCGTTCCAATAGCGTCAGCACTGATGCAGCGTGGAGTTCCCTCAAAAGGGAACTACACTCAGGTTTCCCTGAGAAGGGAACGAGACGCTGCATTGCTGGCCATGCCCCGGGCGTCCGTTCGCGCTTCCTTCAGAAAAATAGAAGTTGGAGCAGCGTGACGTAGATGCCCTTATATGGACTTACTGGCGAGTAATTAATCCGTCATGTGTCCTTTCCAAGCCATTAAATGGGGTGTGTGCACACAGAGCTTCAGAAACAACTTCCTCAAAGAAGCATTCCCATAGCGTCAGCACTGACGCAGCGTCTCATTCCCTTCTCAGGGAATCGGGTTACATATGTAACCTGGTGTAGTCTTCATGAACAAATTAATACTAAGTAAATAAATAAAAATAAAAGGATGATTAGTGAAATACATTAATATTTTGAGCATACACTCATTCGTCACACGTATATTTTTAAGTAAATATTTAAAATTTAAAAAAATTTAAGTACATCTAACAATGGTTTTCTTGTTAATTTTAAGTAATTTTTTTATTCCAAGTTGGGTTTATTTAAAAAGTGTGATGCAAAAATGGTGCATAAATATTTTAAGTAAATCCAACACATCATTTTTACCAGTGCAGGTCAGAGCTGACTGATGCAACTAAATTCATAAATAAGAAAGAGGAAACAACGTGTGTGTGTGTGTGTGTGCGTGTGTGTGTGTGTGTGCGCGCGCGCGTGTGTGTGCGTGTGTGTCCTTACAGATACGTTCACAGGCAGCAGTAGATGACAGTGAGAGGATCTTTACTGAGATGATCAGCTCCATGGAGAAAAAGCGCTCGGAGGTGACGGAGCTGATCAGAGCTCAGGAGAAAGATGAAGTGAGTCGAGCTGAACGACTCCTGAATCAACTGGAGCAGGAGATTGCTGATCTTAAGAGGAGAGTCACTGAGCTGGAGCAGCTTTCACACACACACGATGACATCCACTTCCTCCAGGTAACACTCACTGTCTGATCTACAGAGGGCGCTGTTCCTCACAAAGTTTCCTCCTAAAAGCTCATTACAGCAACAAGAAATGTTCCTGTCTGAGATCCCAAGTGTGTCTTTGTTCTGATTCAGTCTGAGATTCATTCGTTCCTCTCGTCCACTTTTCTCCTTCTCTATGATGTGTTTCCTCTCTGTAGAGTTTCCCGTCTCTCTGTGTTTCTCCTGGATGTGACGACTCACCCAGCTTCACTGTCAATCAACATCTCATTTGATGGAGTGAGGAAATCTCTCTCAGATCTGAAAAAACGAGTCGAACAAATCTGTGAGGAGGAATTCAACAAAATCAGACCACAAGGTGAACAAACAAACATTGTTTCTGTATCACAGTAAAAAGAGCCATAAAATTCATCTAACAGAAATAAGAAGTAAGCAGGAACAAGACTGCAGAAAATCACACAGTATTAGCATCAGTCTTGTAAATGACATCAAGATCAATTTAGCAGACAAACAAAGTACAAATCTTACATTTGTGGAGAAAATCGTAGCTGATGAATAAATTGAGATGGTGACGTTGTTGACGTCTGAAATAAACGTGAGGAAGCAAATTTTTCACATTCACACTTTAAACTGTTTCCACCTCATTTTTGTGTCTAAATTTTGTCTCTGTGTCTGAATTTTGTCTCTGTGTCTCCATTTTGTCTCTGTGTCTCCAAAGCTGCAGCAGTTCAGATGATTTTACCTTCAGAACCAAAGAGTAGAGAAGATTTTCTGCAGTGTAGGTTTCACACACACACACACACACACACACACACACACACACACACACACACACACACATGCACACACACACACATACACACACACACAAAGAGACAGACACACAGATACACACACAGACACATACATACACGAACACAGACACACACACAGACACATACATACACAAACACACTCACAGACACACACGCACACACTCACAGACACATACATACTCAAACACACACACACACACACACACATACACATGCACACACCCACACACACACACACACACACAGACAGACACACAGATACACACACAGACAAACACACACTCACAGACACACATGCACACACTCACAGACACACACACACACACACACACACACAGACACATACATACACAAACACACACACACACACACACACACACACACACACACACACACACACACACAATGTTAAATTGTCAGTATTGTTGATCTAAATCTGATCCATGTTCATAGAGCTGCATTAGGAGGATAGAAACACAGACAGGTGTCTCACACACACTTATTATAAATCCTGTGATTAACATCTAACATGTGGACATTTTATTACTGTAGATTTCTGTTATCTGACTCTGGATCCAAACACAGCACATCATCATCTCATTCTGTCTGAGAAGAACAGAGTGGTGACACTGAGCGAGACAGAACAGCAATACTCTGACAATCCAGAGAGATTTGACTTCTATACTCAGGTGTTGTGTAAGGAGAGTGTGTGTGGACGCTGTTACTGGGAGGTGGAGTGGAGCGGTGATGTGTTCATATCAGTGTCATATGTAGAGTTCAGCAGGAAAGGACAGGGTAATGAGTGTCGGTTTGGAGGCAACAGTCAGTCCTGGAGTCTGCAGTGTTCTTCTTCCTCTGTCTTTTTCTGTCACAACAACATTAATACTGAGCTCCGAGGTCCATCATCCACCAGAATAGGAGTGTATGTGGATCACAGTGCAGGAACTCTGTCCTTCTACAGCGTCTTTGACACCATGAGGCTCCTCCACAGAGTCCACACCACATTCACTCAGCCTCTATATGCTGGATTCAGGATATATCATGACTCATATGTGAGGTTTTGTGATCCAAAATAAAAAGTTAGTAAAAGTGTTTATAAAAAGTATAAGTGAGGTGTGAGATTTAATTTGTCCCTGAGCTACACTGGACATTTTGTGTGCAGAAACTGGAACAGTAATGAATGCAGAATGTAGAAACAGACTATTTAACTGTATGCACTATTAGGATGGGTTTATTATAGTTGATATAAAAATGTTCAATGTCTCCTCAGAAATAATAAACTTTACTCAAACTGCTCTGTCTTTCTGTGCTGCTTGCTGGTGGAAACACAACCTACTGTGTGTAAAAGACCTTTATTATCTTATATCTTTAACAATGTTCTGCTTAACAGTCCACTTAACATACAGTGCACTCTGGAATTATTCAGACTCCTTCCTCAATCCTTTATAATATGGTGACAGACTTCAGAAGTGGAAGAATAAACTGTTAATAAACTGTATTTTCTCTCAGTTCAGTCTTCTGCGCAGTCGCAGTACAGAGCAGGAGTCACGTGACTTTGTTCGAGTGACGCGAGCACGCGCTCCTGTGAGAGAAAAAACACCATGAAACAATGATATTTTCCATTTCAAAATACAACACGGGCCTCGTTTGGGACGCTTTTCATGAACTGACCCACAGGACAAACTAATTGAATAGCCCTGACTTAGAGAAAATAGTGTTGGTGTGTCGTTTTCTGAATGAATCGATTCTTTGAATCCGTTTATCAAATCGGCTCTTGAAAGTTTTGGAATCTTTGGAGTCGTTTAGGTTCTTAAACAGGGGAATTTTTTGTGGGCTGTGATTTAAAAAAGGTATAACATTGTAAGATGCTTCTGGAAAAAATATTGTAGTACAAGCAGCAATTTCTCTATTCTTTGATTCAGCTCAAAACATCTCTTGAACGTTTGGAACCGATTCACCAAACTGAAGAGTCGTTTTTGTGATTGAACAGGCGATTTTTTTGTGGGCTGTGAGTTTCGTAACATCATAAAAGATTTCTGGTGTGAATTGTCAGAGTTTATGAATGTTTATAATGTTATTGTTAATGAATGTTTATTTTGTTATTGTGTGTAACATATTGAATATGTTCTACATATATGAGGTTATGAGGACATCTAGTGGTTATCCGATACAATGATATCCAGAGTCACGTGTGTTTGTTTTGTTACTGAAGTCAGTAAAATAAATTAATGTGAAGGAGCAGCAGCTCGTGTTCGTTTGTCTGTCTAAAGAACAGAACATGGTGTCAGAAAAAAACAGATATAAACACAGAAAAGGAGGACGGCAAAGTTACAGCCACCACCACCATTGAATCTGCAAGGAAATCTCTCAGAAAATTGTAAGAACTGGATACAGAGGTTGGAACTTTTGTCGATAGCTAGCAGAGAAGTCTGAGACGGTGCAGTGTGCTACATTTCTGTACGTGGCCCACATGGCGGGAGAAAAGGCCATAAAAGTATGGAATACATTTGAGTTCTCAGAAGAGGAGAGAAATAAAATACAAGGACTAAAAGACAATTTTAAAAATTACTGTGAGCCTCAGAAAAATCTACCGTACATCAGACACAGAGATCGCAAGGGGCTGCAGAAACACTCGACATGTACGTCACTGATCTGAAAAGCTAAGCAAAAGACTGTGAGTTTGGTGATTGGCACCATTCATTAATTCCTGATAGGATTGTGTGTGGCATAAGCATGGGCGTCGGAAGCAAATAAAATGTGGGCGTGTCCTCCTTCCAGACAAATTTCACTGAAAAAGATCAGTGTTACTGTTTCCCAAATGTTTTTGTCATGGCACAGTATTGATTAAAAAAACATCCCACGGCAGTTGGCAAACCACCAAGCTTTAAAATTAATTGCACAAACAGGCTTCATTGCTTCAGATGGCATATTAAACGTGGACATAAGCCTACATTAAAATGACATTTAATGTGAAATTTGAACTTAAGTCAGGTAGGAATAAGTTAGTTACATGCTGTTGCTGCTGATAAAACAAAAAATTTAGGCTACATATCATTGCTGTCGGGTGGAAACCTCGTATTTTTAAATAATTATGTAATCAAAATTGGAATTATGGCTTTATATATGGTCAGACAAGTGTGTCATTATATTAACATTTTATGAAAACAGCTGCATCTGAGGCAATAAGTGCATCGCATTACTTTTTCTTCAACTTACAGGATATAAAGTTTATTGTAATCGCTCAGTTTCTGTTGTTGTTGAATACACGTGGACAATATGTCATGATTTTAAAGGTAAAACAGAACTAGTACAACTACATAGCAAATATCTGTTCTCTAAAGACTCTTGAAATAAAATAAAAAAACATTAGCCTTTATAGACAGTGTTTTTTGAGTAAAAAAACGCTGTAACGTTACTTATTCAAACATCGGTTCTTTACTTAACCTTGTAACCTGGGGGGTATTCCAGAAAGCTTGGTTAACTTACCATTTGATAAATCATAACCTCTGGGTTGATTTACCCCAAACAGGCATACCATGAGTATGTCGGTTCCAAAACACCTGAGAAGAGTTAGTTTAATCAACCTCCAACTGGTTACCCAGAGTTAATGCGCGTGCACGGTGCATATATAAAGACATTTTCAAAGGATCGCAGATTTGCAAACACATCAATACACGGTCTTATAACCCTCTCCCGGCAGAAAAAAACTTGTATAATTTGTGCTTCTACGTCCACAGGATCCTCATCAAAATAGCACGCCATGCTCACCAACCTTCTGCAACGAATTTACACTGAAACATAACCTGCTCCCGAGCAGGTTATCTTCAGAGAGTCAGTTGCTATGGTTACATACATACCCAGAAAGTTACCTCCGTTTTTGGAACCGAAAGTTATCCACAAACTTACCCTTAAACATACCCAGGTATGTCACATAACCTGCTTTCTGGAATACCCCCCTGGTCAGAGTCTTAGATTTGACCCGGAGAAAAACAAGGTGGCATAAAAGGGAATAAACACTCGAGGCAAACAGCAAGTTATCCCGAAAAGCTTTTGTATTTGATCCTCTTCAGCAATTACATCCAACATACACACATGTAAACGGAGTAAAGGTGAAGTAGAAACAAAAACACTCGGTTCCTGTCACAAAAGAAAAAGAAAAAAATTGGTTTGCTCAACTTAGAAGGCAGAATAACAGCAAAATGTCTGTACATACTCAGCTTCACTCCAGCTCTGCATGGTCAACACTGTCAGCGCACTCATCCGAAGCTCACCTTCGCGGCGCACTCTTGTGACATCATTCCCTGTCGCATGACTTTTATACTCTTTTTTATACCTGGCCTCCCAGAACCCCGTATGCCAAGCCCCCTGTCGAACCAGACAGGTCATATGGGCCTCCCAGAAACCCATATGTCAAGACCCGCTAGGAGTCTAACAGATCGCACTCGCCTCCACCTCCCCAGCCCATGGAGATAGGACGGCGTTTCCTGTCCGCAGCAGAGAAGGAGCGGCGCCGGGCCCATGACCTCTGTCTTTACTGTGGCAAGGCAGGACACTTTGCCTTTGCATGCCCAGCAAAGACAGGGCTTGCCGTTGAAGGAGGAGCCCGCGGCGAGCCTCTCGTGTCTAGCCTCACCCAAGCCACTTCTCCGAGCCCGTTTCCAGATCAAGAGCCAAGAACATGATCTAGCGGTCTTCGTTGACTCTGGAGCTGATGCGGAGTTCCTTGATGAGGAGTTAGTGCGTCAGCTGGAGATCGAGACTGAACCTCTACCCACCAGTCTCCAGGTATGGGCCCTGGATGGCCATATCCTTCACCAAGCTCGCTACCGCACCAAGCCCCTGCTTGTGTCTGTCACCAATGAACAAACGGAGTGGATCTCCTTCCTTTTTATCCCTTCGACCCACGCACCAGTCATGTTTGGATTACCTTGGCTGCAGAAACATAACCCTCACCTGGATTGGTCCAGCGGCCTGGTCCTTGGTTGGGGGATCTACTGCCGGGCTCACTGTCTGACCACCTTGGCACCCCGCTCGTTATCAGTCAAGGAGGACCTGCCCCCCGATCTCTCTCTGGTGCCTGCTGAATACCATGATCTGGGAGAAGTGTTCAGTAGAGCTCGTGCCAATTCCCTACCACCGCACAGACCTTATGACTGTGCTTTCGACCTCCTGCCAGGCACTGCCCCCCCCCCCCCCCTGGGGGACACCTGTACCACCTATCCAAGCCTGAAAGGGAAGCCATGACCCAGTATATACAGGAGTCTTTGTAGTCACGCATTATTCACCCGTCTTCATCCCCAGCCGGTGCCGGTTTTTTCTTGGTGGAGAAAAAGGATGGGACTCTACGACCCTGTATCGACTATTGGGGTCTTAACGCCATCACCATTAAGAATCGCTACCCGTTGCCTCTCATGGCCTCCGCTTTTGAGCTCCTCCAGGGGGCCACCATTTTCTCCAAGCTGGACCTGAGGGCGACGAATGGAAGACCGCATTCAACACTCCCACTGGCCATTACGAGTACCGGGTGATGCCGTTTGGCCTCACCAATGCCCCAGCAGTATTCCAAGCACTGGTTAACGACGTTTTACAGGACATGTTAAACCTATTTGTGTTTGTTTACCTGGACGACATCCTCATTTTCTCCCGCACACCTGAGGAACACACCCGTCATGTCCGCGCAGTGCTCCAGAGGCTTTTGCAGAACCAGTTATATGTGAAGGCAGAGAAATGTGATTTCCATGTCACGAAAACCACCTTCTTGGGCTTCATTCTGGCAGTAGGGAGTGTTCGGATGGATCCTGACAGAATCAAGGCTGTAAGGGACTGGCCCTGCCCTGGAACACGTAAGCAGCCCCAGCAGTTTTTGGGATTCGCTAATTTCTATCGGCGATTCATCCGGGGCTACAGCTCGGTTGCTGCACCCTTGCACCAGCTCACTTCTCCTCTTCAACCTTATTCTTGGGGGCCTCAAGCCGAGCAAGCCTTCAAGAAGCTGAAGCAGCTTTTTACCTCTGCCCCCATCCTCTCCTTGCCGGATTCCACACGACAATTTGTGGTTGAAGTTGATGCATCTGATACCGGAGTTGGGGCCGTTTTGTCTAAACTTCGCCCGTGTGCTTTCTTTTCACGCCGTCTCTCCTCGTCTGAACGTAACTACACTATTGGCGAACGTGAGCTACTGGCAGTCAAACTTGCCCTGGAGGAATGGCGGCACTGGTTGGAGGGTGCGGAACTACCGTTTCTGGTCTGGACAGACCATAAGAATCTTGAATATCTCCGTACTGCCAAGTGACTGAAACCCCGACAGGCTCGTTGGGCACTCTTTTTCGGCAGGTTTAACTTTGTGCTGTCTTATCGGCCGGGAATGAAGAATGGGAAGCCAGATGCTCTCTCTCGTCAGTTCTCCCCCGATCCCATCGAGGCCATTGCTGAAAACATTCTTCCCCCCTCTGTCACTGTTCGGGTGCTTCAACTCGGGATAGAGAGTTAGAGTGTCTAACCTGCCGGTTCCTACTGACTGTCCTGAAGGCAAACTTTATGTCCCTGACCAGCTCCATTCCCAAGTTCTTCAGTGGTGTCACAACTCTCTGCTTTTCTGTCACCCCGGTTTCCCTCGGACCCTATCGGTTCTCCAGCGACGTTTCTGGTGGCCTTCGCTCAGACGTGATGCACGGGAATTTGTCACAGCCTGCCCAGTATGTGTGCAACACAAGAGCTCCCGATATCGCCCAGCCGGCCTCCTGTGGCCCCTGCCGATCCCTTACAGACCTCCGCTATCCTCTCTGTTGTCGATCGGTTTTCTAAGCTCGTCCATTTTGTCCCCTGACCAAACTCCCTTCAGCCAAGGAAACGGCATTGCTCCTCCTCCAACACGTTTTCTGGCTCCACGGCATTCCCCGGAACATAGTCTCTGACAGAGGACCCCAGTTCACCTCCAATTTTTGGAAGGAATTCTGCCAGCTCTTAGGCGTCTCCATTAGCCTCTCCTCTGGGTTTCACCCCCAGTCCAATGGGCAGACGGAACGGCTCAACCAGGAGCTGGAGACGGGTCTCCGCCTCCTCTGAGCCGAGGATCATTCGTCTTGGGCCTCCAACCTTGTTTGGGTCGAGTATGCCCATAACTCTCTTCCAACTGCTGCCATGGGTTTGTCCCCTTTTCAGGCTGCCTATGGCTATCAACCCCCATTATTCTCCACACAGGAGCTAGAAGCCTCGGTTCCCTCGGCCTTGGCTCTCGTGAGGCGCTGTCGTCGAGTCTGGAGAAGAGCCCGCCTCGCCTTTCTGAGATCTTCCCAGAGCTATGCTCACTGGGCCAACCGCAGACGCCGCCCCGCTTCTCCTTACCTTGTCGGGCAATGGGTGTGGCTTTCCACTAAAGACCTCCCATTGAAGATAGCATGCAGGAAGCTGGCTCCCCGTTTCGTTGGACCGTTCCCTATATCTAAGGTTATCAATCCAGCTGCGGTCCAGCTCAAGCTGCCCAGAGTGTTGCGCATCCACCCCACCGTTCACGTTTCCAGGCTGAAACCTGTCCAGGCCTGTGCACTGGTTCCCTCCGCCAGACCCCCTCCTCCCGCCCGGGTCATTGATGGCGGCCCTGCGTTTACTGTCCATCGGCTCCTGCGCTCCAGATGCCGTGGGATGGGTCTACAGTACCTGGTGGACTGGGAGGGTTAGGGCCTTGAGGAACCCTCCTGGGTTCCAGCACGCCACATCTTGGACTCGGACCTCATCTCCCAGTTCCATCGTGAACACCCCGACCAGCCAGGTGGGACGTTGTGAGACACCCCGTGGAGGGGGGGTACTGTCAGCGCACTCATCCGAAGCTCACCTTCGCGGTGCACTCTTGTGACGTCATTCCCTCTCGCATGACTTTTATACTCGGCAGCCCTATTTAAGCACGCCGTTCATGCTAGATTCTCGCCAGATGATCTCTCGTCACTACGTCGCTTTTGTGAGTCTCTCCTGCCAGCCTCCGGTCCGTTCCGGTTTCGAGACTGTTACGCCCGTGGCATCAGACTAGTCCCTCTGCCGCTGCGTTCTGTAGGGGGTTCAGCCCAAGACTTTGCCTGGCTACATCCTCTGTGCATTTATATATAGACATTTATTACTATCATTTATTTTAATAAATTCTCTTTTTTTGGACCCTGGCCTGCATTTGGGTTCTCCTTCCCAGCACCTTCATCTGTTTTGCTGATACAACACGTTCTCTCTCCCAACTCGTCACATATGGACGTTTGGTCAGGATCCCCTGGAGTCACATTTTGACACACTGGGTATCCATTTAGCGTCATTTTTCAACATGCAGGGGTTCCCATAGGCCTCTGTAGATGGGATTGGGACTACGATAAATAAGAATAAAAAATAGCTTGCTATAAATTAATTATGGCAGGGCTACTCAATCCAGGTTTTTATTCACGCCTCTAAAACTGCCTCTTTCTTACCAACTACCTGCATGTCTTCCCTCACCAAGTTTATTTATTTATTTATTTATTTATTTATTTATTTATTTATTAATAAATTCATCGGTGGTGCTGACGTCATTGTATGGAGATCCCATGCTCCATTGCGATTTTCCACTCGGTAAGTAGAACAGTTCATTAATATAATTGGGAACAATACCTATAATTTACGGAACAGAAACTGTTCAATCAGTTGAGGAAGTGTTTAGAAGCTGTGGAAGTGAAAGGTAGCAGTTTCGTGATGCAGTAAATCACAGCAGACATTATAAAAATATAACGTGCTGCACCAAATGTGTAGTGGGCAGGCTAATATAGCTAATTACATTCAAGTTTATTTATTTTTCCACATTTAATCATGCAAGGAAATAGAGGAGATTGTATGATATTTGGAAATTGTGTGTTTTAATTTACCAAACTGGCAGTAGCACTTTAATACCTTAGCCATTTATAAATGTTCAGATGAGGAACAGTGTTGCCAGATTGGTGTGTTTTCCAGTAATTGTTCACAAATCCACACAAAACACTCTAGTAAATAGTCAAATCTTAGCAATAACAATACAAATTAATTTTGACAATTAATTAATGAAAAAAACAATAACACTACTGTGGAGCATCACATTTTTACAATATGATAAAGCAAATTAAGTGTTCTAAAGTCTAAAGAAGGTTAGGTTGTGCCTATGTTGTAAACTATTTTCCATGTCTGTCATTTGGCACATCAGAAATATCAAAATCCCACCTATCTACTCCCATTTCATCCCACATAGTACAATTTAAAACCACTACAAACTGCCCAATCTGCCAACACTGATGAAGAAAATAATGATAAAAATGTAAGGTACATCTGTTTTTGTTGTTGTATCTGTTTGTCTTTCTGTCTGTTTCTGTTTCTGCCCCTCACCATGAGTGATTCAGAACTACAAGAACAGTTTATGCCGATGGATAACCTGGTTGAGCATCAAGTAATTAATGATGAGCTCCAAAGTCTTGATGACTTACTGTACTTCAAGAGCTGCAGGGAGAGGATGAAGCAGCACCAGTAAAAACACCTGAACCAAGGGTACATTGGAGAAAGAGAGACAGTGATGTAAACATTGTCTATGCAAGACCAAGATCAAGCAGGAATCAGTCAAATGAGGGTCAGTATAATTTTTCATTCAAGATATATTGAACATCTGCATTGTTTAGGCACTTATGAATGTATCAAACAAGGAATATGATGGAAACAATCAAACCAGAAGCACTGATTTTTAACATGAAAATAAATTGTATTTGTGTAAAGAAGTATAAACTTCACTAAATGATTGGTCTTGGTAAGGTTTGTTTGAAGCAGTTTGTTCTGAGTGTGTTGTCAGTGGCCAACCAGCTTTTTTTATGATCTGCTTCTACAGCAAGCATTTTTTGCTTTCCTCATCTATTTATATCTTATATACAGATAACTGCAAGCAATTGAAATGTCTACATTTGGGTTTGGGAAATAAAAAGTCTGCTAGTCCTCTCGACTAAATGTTAAACAGTGAGTTGGGACCAATTTACACTGGTAATAAGGGAGATAAAATAGTGGGACAAGTTGTAAATGTTATATGGTACAGCTGATCACATTCGGAAAACTGATGTTCACTTCAATAATCCTGACCCTAACTGTGAGGTGACCTTTTCTCCAGAGACTGTTGGTGTGTGCTTCATTCTGTAAATTACATTATATACATGTGTGTGTGTGTGTGTGTGTGTGTGTGTGTGTGTGTGTGTGTGTGTTTAATATTCCATACTATTTTAACAGAGTGTTTCATGCAAGATCTTCAGCACTCACTGAGCGATTCTTTAGATGATGATGCATCAGCTCTTGGAACCTCAAGAGATCCTCTCCTAGTTTCCTCAAACTGGAGTACAAGACAAAGTCTCATTTCAGAGAAGAGGAGGGCAGAGAGACCCCGCCTGGTGAACACGGCTGTGGCACGAGAAAATGTGGTAACACACATCTGCCAACTGTGTGGAAGCAATCCAGCTGCTGTCCGGTGTTGTGACTGTCGACCACACCCCTTCTTTTGTGCTGAATGTGATGTCATCATGCACACCAGACATGTTCTCCATAACCGAGATGCCATGACTCCTGGATTCTACCAGCCATTGCCTCCAACAACTTTTGTTGCAGATAAGGCTCTGTCCCATTGTGGTAAGTTCTTGTTTGTGTCTGGACAACATAAATATCATTCTAGGAATTGTTAGTCCTCTTAAGCTTTACTATTTAAATATGCATTTTTGTCTCTTTTTGTTTGATATTGAATTTATGTGTACACTTCATGTCAGTCAGCTTTTTGAGCATCTCTGTATACTTTTTCAGCAATGTACTTCAATACCTTAGAATGTTATATTACTCAGTCAATTCAGATGAGCTTAATTCAGCTTTGATCTTGTTCAGTGCGCCATGTGCCTGTGGAGGTTTCTGACAAAATTTGCGGTTGTTCACCAGAGTCATTGAGGGTCAGCCCAGGGAAGACTGTTGCTGTAATCACAATGAGTGGTAAGTGTGTGAAGATAAAAATCTATACATGCTCTACCTCCATAAGTTTGGAGCGATTCTTTAGATGATGATGGATCAGCTCTTGGAATCTCAAGAGATCCTCTCCTTTGTAACATCCTCTCCATTGTAAGATCTACACATGACTTTTGAGTAATGTTTAACAAGTATACAAAGTCATGTAAAAAAAAGGTTGAAATAATTCAAAACCTGATTAATCACTTAAGGTTTACATTAAAGTGGAAATGTTTTTGATTTTTTCAGGATGATCTAAGCATGCCTGAGTTGAGTTGAGTGAGGCATGCCAAGCCACTTGGGCTGCTGGAGAGGTCGAGCTAAATCGAAGTGACTACTGGCCTGCATCCCTTAACTTTGCCACAATTTATGCCACAGATGTCTTTTTTTCATTTGAAGAAATGAAGATGGCAGCACCAGGACTGTCCTGCCAAGTTTTTTCAAGAATGCTGGTTCAGCGAACTGTCCGCTTTGGTCGTGTGAGTATTACATTTATTTATCCTACAGTATTGGTTCTTTCTGTATTCTGGGTTGAAAGGTGTTTGATGCTAATGCATTTGTTTTACATTATTATCTGTTGGTTTCCTTACTTTTAAGACTGGCAAGATCTCCACAGACAGTTTTCAGAAAAGCTTTTTTGAGTGGGAGGCTGTCCTGTTTTAAGATGGACAAAATCTGCAAGGAAGAGCCTTTCATCTGTCCTGCATGCACCCCAGATATTCTGGCAGTTTCAGTAGATGGAAACCGCAAGCTTTACCGTTTCAAGAATGCAGCTAGGTATACTAAAACTCTGTATAATGTCACACTGTTGAAACAATATTAATAAGAAAAAATATCCATTTAATGTGCACATTAAAGTTAAATTAGATTAAAATGTATCATTAACTTTTGTGTACCTGTTCATTTTTTATTTTTTTTTGTATAGATCTGAAGAACAGGCCATATTTGAAGACGTCTTTATAGCTAAGGATGAAGATGTGACAAGATTTATAGACTACATTCACAAGGCATCCAAACATGTACTGTAAAGCTTTAAGAATCCTGAGACATCTCCAGTTAGACTCTGTGATACTAAGGAGATCCGAAGTCCATGATCCTTACACCAATACAACATTTATCTGACTGTATATTACAATCACACCCCCAGTGTCACCCAGATGAGGATGGGTTCCCCCTTGAGTCCGGTTCCTCTCAAGGTTTCTTCCTTTACCAATTTAAGGGAGTTTTTCCTTGCCACTGCTGCCTGAGTCACCTCATACTTGCTAATAGGGGGATAAATACATACAGATTGTGAACTATTTATATCTAATAATAATCTAGAATTTTTTATTCTGTCAATTCTTTTTCTTTTATTATTCCTTATTTCCTTTATCATTCCTTATGTTTACCTTCTGCTCTATGTTTATGTTCTGTAAAGCTGCTTTGAGACAATGTCTATTGTAAAAAGCGCTATACAAATAAACTTGAATTGAGGAGGAGCACACCTTTATCAGGTATCATAAAATGTACAAGAGAACAATTTTGTGTGAATTATAACAATATTTAGTTGTATACTTTGTATACCTGTTACACAAGATTTGTAGACTACATTCACAAGGCATCCAAACATGTACCGTAAAATTGCAGATGATTAGACTTTATACAGGAGTACAATTGCATCCGACTACAAATTTTCTATATTATAGGTCAGTGGAAGAGGTGTTTGTGGAGGGGAGTGGTCAGCAGCCAGAGAGACCTCCCAAAGATCTGCTAGTAAGGTAGATAAGAAGAGACTGGAGCTTGCGGTGTGTCGGCATGGAGTGCTACTCTGTGCTTTAAATATGTACAGGGGGGAAATTTTTGCTTATCCCCTGTACCTGCAAAAATGGCTGGCAAGTAGGCAAATCACTTTTTTTTATGGATGTTACCTGCAAATATTGGCCTTACCTCCAAAAAATTGCAAAAAGTTCCCCAGAGCTCCAGCACCTTCTTCCATGCCAAAGCCCATGATTTTAAGTGTGAAGTAGGTGAACTTTGCTATGAGATTAATAAAATCTGCAAATGAATATCAATATATATATTCTTTTTCATTCCTAATCAGGTAAAATGGAGTGGAGCATATCAGGATGGGGCTGGTTTAAGACTAGGAGAAGAGGTGGAACAGTGCAATGCTTTCCTCTCCAGGATTGCAGTGACCACAAAACACGTCTAAAATGACCTTCTACTGCACTTGTTACATCATTACAGGGAAAATATGGTAACATGATATTTTCTGTGTTTGCAGGACGCACAGACATGCTGACTCTCATGGCCATGCGCTGGAATCAACAAAGGTTCAACAATTTGGCCACCGCACTGAGCCACCGATATCAGAAGGTAAGACAGAATTAGTTTTAGATGCTCAGTAATGAATGTCGTTCACTTTTGAAGCTGTACAGGGTTATTCAAAACGAATGAACCGATATCATGACGCATTGCTTCAGTTCTCAAGCATTGTCATGGAATGAGTCAGTGACCGTGAGTTATCTAAGTTGATTGTGAATATAATACTTGTGACTTGGCTGGAGTTTTCTTTTTTAATTAACCCTGTATTTTGAAGATTTGTTTGTTTTTTTACTATCTGTGATTTCTTGTCATTTCAGACCACGAAAGCTCTGCAAAGCCAGTTGCAAACCTAGAGTGCATGAAGGTCGAACTGACAGTGACACAGAGCCAATTGGAAGACTTTGTCAATGATGTAAAGGAGTGGGCACATGGTGAGGAAATGACTAGTGTGTGTGTATACTGTGTATATTTATGTTTAATACATTTTGTAGGAGCCAAAATGCTAAATATGTATTTA
The DNA here is from genome assembly GCF_022655615.1 of Tachysurus fulvidraco. Lineage (NCBI taxonomy): Eukaryota > Metazoa > Chordata > Actinopteri > Siluriformes > Bagridae > Tachysurus > Tachysurus fulvidraco. Next base: position 24,574,340 of record NC_062528.1, on the reverse strand, counting down.
ATATTGTAAACTTAAGGCTTACTATGTCAGTGTTCATGCTTACTTGTTTATGGTGTTTTGTGCTCCCCCTGTGGTGAATGGGAAGAGTTGCACCTACCTTGGCACTTCCTGGAGGTAGATATATTTGACAGGAAGTGATGTGGCAGGGAAAGGGGGAAGGGAGACAGTTTTTTGACCTACATGCACAAGGTGGACTTGGGATGTATCTTTTCATGAGAAATCAAATCATTTTCGAATAAATCATCCTCACCTCAACTATGGAGTAGCGTCAACTTTACTTTCCCACAGGAAATGGTTAAACTTAAAAGGAAGCCATTACACATTTAGTTGTAATTATTGTAATTGTTACTCTTGTTGTAATTTCTTCTCAGCAACAACAACAACCACCACAAGTGATGTTGATGCTTTGGACAGCAGAATTGAGGTGCTGGTGAGTATCAAGAGGCGTTCCCAGCATCTCTTTAAAGATACAGATGGCAACAAAGGCCGTGCCAGGATCCGCCGCAAGATCAGGGAAGAGAAGGGGATCCTGACATCGGTTGTGGAGAAATACAACATAATGGTTCCAAAAACAGAAACTCTGTGCTTGGAAACCATTTTGTCTGGTGAGACAGCTTGGCCATGGCAGCTACCACACAGTGGTACTTTATGTACACTAGTCTGACAATTCTTTTACATAATGACACATCAGCGACAATGCCACAAATGTCAATCTGAAACACAATATGACGTAATTTTTTTCTCATGCATTCTAGACACAGTTGATTTAAGGACAAAATGAAAGGCATTCGACATCATCATGTCACTAAAGCGACTTCAGGAGGAGCAGAAAATTGTTGTTGCAGAGATGAATCAACATTGGAAATATCTTTCAACTCGTGCAGAGACCCTCCGAGAACTGTCCTGCTTGTTTGCCAGCGAGAGTCTGAAAAGTAAGAATTTGTAATATATGGCACAAACATAAGCATAAACAAAGGGCTGCCCCATTTTTTTTCTGGAAAATGAACTGAAAACACAGTTCCAGTTCCATAGCTGAGAAAGAATGTTATAAGTTTAGTTATTTCAGCCATCACAACTGTAAGCTTACAGTATCTTTATTTTACTGTTAGTAAGAGTCTGACTGTTTTGACTAGTGCATATAGGACATGTCCTGTCTAATCATTAAAGTAAAAAGCCCTAATAAGCATACACAACAATGATGATTTTTTTATAAGGTTTCTAATGGAGGCTTAATGTTATTTTGTTTTTCTTATTAAGATTCGCAATGTGGCCTAAGTGAAGAAGGTTTAAAAGGTCTGCAGAGCATCATCCACAGAAAGCAACATAAAATCAGAGATATGAGGGTGCAAGCAAGAGACTGTTACCTGCATGTTTTGTCTGGAGCTGAGAACATCAACTTTTTAAACAAATCGTCAGCTGATGACTATGATAGTGACAGTGACTTTGAAAATTCTGATGATGAACTGTAATGTAAAAACCTTTTTTTCTTGACAGTGAACCAGTGACCTTAACCATGAATCTAAAGTGTGTAATAAAATCAGCTTTTTGTCATTTAATAAATATAACCAAAGTGTAGTCTTTTTTTCACATACATAGAAATACAAGCAGTCAGTGATGGAAATGAAGTGTGTTATTGTAAGGCTAAGTACTGTACTGTACTAAAGTATAGATTTCAGGTACTTGTACTCTAGATGATTTGTTATTTCTCATGGCTCTTTGTAAAGAACTAGGCTGCAAAATACCTTTTACTGAGCTTATAAAATACGTCATTTTGGTATGAATAAAACTACTCCGTAGTTTACTCCTATAGAATAAATACAGCCAAAATAATTAGTTAATATGCCAAAAAAAAAAATTGCCAACAAAGATTTATAATTCGTTGTACAGTAATACAGTCTACAAAATAGTTCAAAATGACCTCCACCAACTACAACACTAAATAATCATGCGTTTAATGAGTAATAATAATCAAAGGAAATTTGAGTCATATTGGAAATATGAAGAGTTCAGGTGCAAAAGCCTCTAATCCATTTGGATTTTTTTTTTTATAAAATGAGCAATTTTCTTAGGTGCCAATGTTTATGTTCAGATTATTCACTTTAATGGCAATAAAATTAAGTTATTTCATGCCACTAAAGTGGAATTAATAGACAGCACAAAGGAGCCTGGGAAAATGCCCATTTCAGAAGAAAATTTTAAACACCACTTACAGGCTTTTGCATCTAAACACTTTAAATGAAATTTTAGGTCTTCATCCCTGGGCTGAGGAAAAACAACTGTGGCCACATGCCTGTGTTCTATATTAGGATACTGTATAACAGTTGAAACCTGTTTATAGACATGAAATAAGCAGCTTATAATAAGGACAAGCAAGACAAAGAAATCTATTATGATAAGGAGGAATCCTTATTTCCCAACACTAAATGCAAGTTAATTTATTGCTGTTTTGCTATTCAGGTGTTCCAATTATGCAGACTGCTTTTACGAACATTTGTGAAAGAATGGGTTGCTCTCAAGAGCTCAGTGAATTCCAGCATGGTACCTTGACAGGATGTCACCTGTGCAATAAGTTCAGTCGGGAAATTTCCTCACTACTAAATATTCCACAGTAAACTGTTAAAGGTGTTATAACAAAGTGGAAGCAATTGGGAACGACAGCAACTCAGCCAAGTGATAGAACATGTAAAACATGTAAAGCAGGTCAGAGGATGCTGAGACACATAGTGCACAGAGGTTATCAACTTTCTGCAGGGTCAATAGCGACAGTCCTCCAAACTTCATGTGGCCTTCAGATTAGCTCAAGAACAGTGCACAGAGAGCTTCATGGTCGAGCAGCTGCATCCAAGCCTTACATACGCAAGTGCAATGCAAAGCATGGGATGCAGTGGTGTAAAGCACGGAGCCACTGAACTCTAGAGCAGTGAAGACTTGTTCCCTGGAGTGACTTATTACGCTTCACTGTCTGGCAATCCTATAGACAAGCCTGGTTTGGGGGTTACCAGGGGAACGGTACTGGTCTGCATTGTGCCAAGTGTAAAGTTTTTTGGAGGGGGAATATTATGTGGGGTTGTGTTTAAGTACTGTAGTTGGGCTTGGCCCCTATAAATTTGGTTATAAGCTTATTATTATTATTATTATTATTATTATTATTATTATTATTATTATTATTCTTAGACAAAAATTTATTTAAAAAAAATGCGGCCTAGGGCGTTCGCGCCACATGCACCAAATTCGGATATGTCGTAGACCCTGGTCTGAAGTTGGTTGCTTCTATTTTTCTAAGAGATCGGAATTCCAGCATTCCCGGTACGGAAGCTCAAAGTGGCCTTTTTTCCCATAGACTTCTATTATAAACTTTTGAGGTTTATAACTCGACATGTTTTCGAGCGATTTACACCGAACTCGGACAGGTTCTTTAGGACCTTACTCCGGACAAAGGTTTTATTTCGGACTGCCGACGGAATTTTCAGTTTTCCGGTAGTCGACGATCGAACATCCCATAGACTTGAATGGGGAATTCCGAAAATTCCTGTAAGCTCTCACACACACAGCGTGCGCAGAGCTCAGGCACGGCTTCTCTCTCTGTGATACACGCAGTATAATAATAAGTAGAATCCCATAATGACTGCAGTATTGACATGAAATGTCCAAGCCCTCAGTAGCCACTTTTTGCCAAAAGTATTGGCACCCCACCGGATATTCTGGTGACGTCACTCGACACCACGTGACGTCACGTGTAGCCCCGCACCCAAAACAAGCGAAATCAAAAATTTGCACAACATGGACATGTGACATATCAAAACACTCAGCACAATGCGGGGAACTGCCCCATGGGTAATCTGGTCACGTCACGTGACGTCACGTGTAGCCCCGCCCCCAAAACAAGCGAAATCAAAAATTTGCACAACATGGACATGTGACATATCAAAACACTCAGCACAATGAGGGGAACTGCCCCTCGGGTATTCTGGTCACGTCACGTGACGTCACGTGTAGCCCCACCCCCAAAACAAGTGAAATCAAAAGTTTGCACAACATGGACATGTGACATATCAAAACACTCAGCACAATGAGGGGAACTGCCCCATGGGTATTCTGGTCACGTCACGTGATGTCACGTGTAGCCCCGCCCCCCCAAACAAGTGAAATCATAAATTTGCACAACATGGACATGTGACATATCAAAACACTCAGCACAATGAGGGGAACTGCCCAACGAGTATTCTGGTCACGGCACGTGACATCACGTGAGGTCACGTGTAGCCCCGCCCCCAAAACAAGCAAAATCAAAAATTTGCACGACATGGACATGTGACATATCAAAACACTCAGCATATTGAGGGGAACTGCCCCACGGGTATTCTGGTCACGTCACGTGACGTCACGTGTGGCCCCGCCCCCAAAACAAGCGAAATCAAAAATTTGCACAACATGGACATGTGACATATCAAAACACTCAGCACAATGAGGGGAACTACCTCACGGGTATTCGGATCACGTCATATGCTCATCTCCGCTCACCTCCAATAGTATTGGCACTCTAGCGGTCCAGTAGCTTTCACAATCTTTTTGTCCACTCGCCTCCAAAATGCACCGGCCTTTGCGAATACTTGCACTGTCAAAGCCAACATCAAAGTTTGTCGAGACGAACTTTACAAATCTAGTTATTATTATTATTCTTAGACAAAAATTTATTAAAAAAAATGCGGCCCAGGGCTTTCGAGCCACATGCACGAAATTCGGATATGTCGTAGACCCTGGTCTGAAGTTTGTTGCTTTTATTTTTCTAAGCGATCGGAATTCCGGCATTCCCGGTTCGGAAGCTCAAAGTGGCCTTTTTTCCCCATAGACTTCTATTATAAACTTTTGAGTTTCATAACTCGGCAAGTTTTCGAGCGATTTACACCGAACTCGGACAGGTTCTTTAGGACCTTTCTCCGGACAGAGTTTTTATTCCGGAGTTCCGACGGAATTTTCGGTTTTCCCATAGTCGACGGTCGAACATCCCATAGACTTGAATGGGGAATTCCGAAAAGTCCTCTAAGCTCTCACACACACAATACATCCAACATTAAGAATTGCATGTACTGTTCTATACAGTATAATAAGTAGAATCCCATAATGACTGCAGTATTGACATGAAATGTCCAAACCCTCTGTAGCCACTTTTTGCCAAAAGTATTGGCACCCCACCGGGTATTCTGGTGACGTAACTCGACACCACATGACGTCACGTGTAGCCCCGCCCCCAAAACAAGCGAAATCAAAAATTTGCACAACATGGACATGTGACATATCAAAACACTCAGCACAATGCGGGGAACTGCCCCATGGGTAATCTGGTCACGTCACGTGACGTCACGTGTAGCCCCGCCCCCAAAACAAGCGAAATCAAAAATTTGCACAACATGGACATGTGACATATCAAAACACTCAGCACAATGAGGGGAACTGCCCCTCGGGTATTCTGGTCACGTCACGTGACGTCACGTGTAGCCCCACCCCCAAAACAAGTGAAATCAAAAGTTTGCACAACATGGACATGTGACATATCAAAACACTCAGCACAATGAGGGGAACTGCCCCATGGGTATTCTGGTCACGTCACGTGATGTCACGTGTAGCCCCGCCCCCCCAAACAAGTGAAATCATAAATTTGCACAACATGGACATGTGACATATCAAAACACTCAGCACAATGAGGGGAACTGCCCAACGAGTATTCTGGTCACGGCACGTGACATCACGTGAGGTCACGTGTAGCCCCGCCCCCAAAACAAGCAAAATCAAAAATTTGCACGACATGGACATGTGACATATCAAAACACTCAGCATATTGAGGGGAACTGCCCCACGGGTATTCTGGTCACGTCACGTGACGTCACGTGTGGCCCCGCCCCCAAAACAAGCGAAATCAAAAATTTGCACAACATGGACATGTGACATATCAAAACACTCAGCACAATGAGGGGAACTACCTCACGGGTATTCGGATCACGTCATATGCTCATCTCCGCTCACCTCCAATAGTATTGGCACTCTAGCGGTCCAGTAGCTTTCACAATCTTTTTGTCCACTCGCCTCCAAAATGCACCGGCCTTTGCGAATACTTGCACTGTCAAAGCCAACATCAAAGTTTGTCGAGACGAACTTTACAAATCTAGTTATTATTATTATTCTTAGACAAAAATTTATTAAAAAAAATGCGGCCCAGGGCTTTCGAGCCACATGCACGAAATTCGGATATGTCGTAGACCCTGGTCTGAAGTTTGTTGCTTTTATTTTTCTAAGCGATCGGAATTCCGGCATTCCCGGTTCGGAAGCTCAAAGTGGCCTTTTTTCCCCATAGACTTCTATTATAAACTTTTGAGTTTCATAACTCGGCAAGTTTTCGAGCGATTTACACCGAACTCGGACAGGTTCTTTAGGACCTTTCTCCGGACGGAGTTTTTATTCCGGAGTTCCGACGGAATTTTCGGTTTTCCCATAGTCGACGGTCGAACATCCCATAGACTTGAATGGGGAATTCCGAAAAGTCCTCTAAGCTCTCACACACACAATACATCCAACATTAAGAATTGCATGTACTGTTCTATACAGTATAATAAGTAGAATCCCATAATGACTGCAGTATTGACATGAAATGTCCAAACCCTCTGTAGCCACTTTTTGCCAAAAGTATTGGCACCCCACCGGGTATTCTGGTGACGTAACTCGACACCACATGACGTCACGTGTAGCCCCGCCCCCAAAACAAGCGAAATCAAAAATTTGCACAACATGGACATGTGACATATCAAAACACTCAGCACAATGAGGGGAACTGCCCTACGGGTATTCTGGTCATGTCACGTCACGTGAGGTCACGAGAAATCACGTGAAAATTAAAAATTTGCACAACATGGACATGTGACATATCAAAACATTCAGCACAATGAGGGGAACTGCCCCATGGGTATTCTGGTAACGTCACGTGACGTCACGTGTAGCCCCGCCCCCAAAACAAGCGAAATAAAAAATTTGCACAAGATGGACATGTGACATATCAAAACACTCAGCACATTGAGGGGAACTGCCCCACGGGTATTATGGTCACGTCACGTGACGTCACGTGATGTCACATGTAGCCCCGCCCCCAAAACAATCAAAATTAAAAATTTCCACAACATGGTCATGTGACATATCAAAACACTCAGCACAATGAGGGGAACTGCCCCACTGGTATTCTCGTCACGTCACATGCTCATGTCCGCTCACCTCCAAAAGTATTGGCACCCTAGTGGTCCAGCAGCTTTCACAATATTTCTGTCTACTCGCCTCCAAAATGCACCGGCCGTTGCGAATACTTGCACTGTCAAAGCCAACATCAAAGTTTGTCACGATGAACTTTACAAATCTAGTTATTATTATTATTCTTAGACAAAAATTTATTTAAAAAAATGCGGCCTAGGGCGTTCGAGCCACATGCACCAAATTCGGATGTGTCGTAGCCCCTGGTCTGAAGTTTGTTGCTTCTATTTTTCTAAGAGATCGGAATTCCAGCATTCCCGGTACGGAAGCTCAAAGTGGCCTTTTTTCCCATAGACTTCCATTATAAACTTTTGAGGTTTATAACTTGGCAAGTTTTCGAGCGATTACACCGAACTCGGACAGGTTCTTTAGGACCTTACTCCGGACAAAGTTTTTATTTTGGACTTCCGACGGAATTTTCGGTTTTCCGGTAGTCGACGATCGAACATCCCATAGACTTGAATGGGGAATTCCGAAAATTCCTGTAAGCTCTCACACACACAGCGTGCGCAGAGCTCAGGCACGGCTTCTCTCTCTCTGTGATCCACGCAGTATAATAATAAGTAGAATCCCATAATGACTGCAGTATTGACATGAAATGTCCAAACCCTCAGTAGCCACTTTTTGCCAAAAGTATTGGCACCCCACCGGATATTCTGGTGACGTCACTCGACACCACGTGACGTCACGTGTAGCCACGCCCCCAAAACAAGCGAAATCAAAAATTTGCACAAAATGGACATGTGATATATCAAAACACTCAGCACATTGAGGGGAACTGCCCCACGGGTATTCTGGTCACGTCACGTGATGTCACGTGATGTCACATGTAGCCCCGCCCCAAAATGGACATGTGACATATCAAAACACTCAGGACATTGAGGGGAACTGCCCCACGGGTATTCTGGTCACGTCACGTGACGTCACGTGATGTCACATGTAGCCCCGCCCCAAAAACAAGCAAAATTAAAAATTTGCACAACATGGACATGTGACATATCAAAACACTCAGCACAATGAGGGGAACTGCCCCACGGGTATTATAGTCACATCACATGACGTCACTTGATGTCACATGTAGCCCTGCCCCAAAAACAAGCAAAATTAAAAATTTGCACAACATGGACATGTGATATATCAAAACACTCAGCACAATGAGGGAAACTGCCCCACGGGTATTCTGGTCACATCGCGTGACGTCACGTGTAGCCATGCCCCCAAAACGAGCAAAATCAAAAATTTGCACAACATGGACATGTGACATATCAAAACACTCAGCACAATGAGGGGAACTACCCCACGGGTATTCTGGTCACGTCATGTGACGTCACGAGTAGGGTGCTGGATTGGCCATAGGAACTGTGATGATGGTAGCACTGCTCGTTGCTGAGACTTGTGTGCGCGGTGATTGTCCCAGGGTTTGTAGCCCCGACGTTTGTACATTTACATTTACAGCATTTGGCAGACGCCCTTATCCAGAGCGACATACATGTGCTTAAATCTCTAACATTGAATACAGTAATACTGGCTCACTAGGTTACATACTTAAGATACCATGAGTTTAAATAAACATAGAAACAAAACATTTGGATGAAATCAGAACGAACTCACAGAAGATGTAATGAGAAATGTTGGATAAAATCTTATAGAATTATACAGCATTATGTCAGGATGTTGGGGATGTTTTTCTTCTCTGGATGAAACTGAGACAAGATCAATGTCTATAAAGCTGGCAACTCGAGTGTAACCTCTACCAGAGCCCCATTAGCCAGAATGCTTAGCAGGATGTGCTGTGCTGTTACCACCTCCTACGACATGGACATGGGGTTTAATTTTAGGATATGAATGTATAGGATGTATATTAGGATGTATAGGACTATGCAACAACAACCATAAAGACAACCTGCCATTTTCTTCCCAGTTTGGTCTTAGCTAATTCTCACCAGTCACAGGACAATTTCCAACTGGAGAAGGTGAAAGCTAATATTGAAAGTATAAACTAGCCAGAACACACTAACTAGTAAGCATGAACTGCACTCCTCTGTAGAAATAAAGCTAACAGACACCTGTGATTGGCTGTTGTGATTGACAGGTGACAGACAGTAATGCCGTCCCTCCCACTCAGAGAAAATCGGGAGGATTCACACTCACGATCCCAGACAATAAGGTGAACACTTTTCCCAGAGCAAAGTTATTTTTTATGAGCTGAACTGCAAATTTCTACAGAAGTATAAATTAAACAATTCCAAAATATTTCAAAGATCATATTTCATTTTTTTTCAGAAGGTCGGGGCAGGCGGAAAACAATAGATAAACCAGAAGACAGAAACAGAGCAATAAACCGGGACTAGAAACAGACAGAAAAAGGCTCGGACTGATAGCAATAGCTGATCGAGACTTCGCAATGGGGTCCAGTTCAAGTTCGCTTTATATAACGTGGGAAATAGGCTACTGCTGGCGGCGTAATTAGTCCCAATGCGAGGGTTGTAGGAACTGTAGTCCGTAAGTGACTGGTACTCCGGAGACGGTTCTCTGTGTTGGTGCTCGGGAGGCAAGGCAGGTGCACCAACCGTGACAGAGCCCCCCGCAAGCGGCTCCCGACGCGAGGATGAATGTGACGCTGGGGTCTTCCCCCAGACTGGGGGCCGGTCTGTCTTGGTGCTGTTGGTGGAAGTCGGCGGTGAGCGAGGGGTCCAGGATGTCCCCCGCCTTTACCTAAGAGCGCTCCTCAGGGCCGTACCCCTCCCAGTCGACTAGATAATCGAGAACGCCTCCCAGACGCCTGGATTCCAGTAAGTTGCGGACCTGGTAAGCTGCTTCGCCATCAACCAGTACAGGTGGCGGAAACGATGGATCAACGACTCCCTCTTGGTCCGCTAGTGGGCTTCAGCAGCAAGACGTGAAAGGTGGGCGAGATGCAGTAAGTGGGAAGTAATGCCAAGCGGGAAGACACCACACAATGTCTTCGGGCAAGCCGAAAAAACGAAACACGCAGTTGCAAAGGTTTTCGTCTGTCTCAAATGCCATGGGAAGTTTCGATAGAGGGATCAGGCAGCAGGCTTTTGAAAGCCAGTCGATGACGGTGAGGATTACCGTGCAGCTTTTAAACCTGGGCAGATCTGTGATGAAGTTAATGGCTATGTGGGACCAGGGCCGCTGTGGGATTGGCAGAGGCAGCAACAATCCAGCAGGGAGTTTCGAGGTGTTACAAACGGCACAGCCCTTGACAAATTCCCGTGTGTGGCTCCATAGTCCTGGAGAAACGTTGCCTCATTTCACTGTGTACTGTGTCAGATATATATGGTTGAAATGACAATACAAGCTTCTTGACTTCTTGACTTGACCTGATTTTGGATCTGGAGTGGCCGCTGACTGCTACTGCCACACCTCCATCTTGGAACATCAATAATGACCTCAGAAATAATGCTGACCATTTGTTCATCAGAAGGACTTCCACTTTTCCTTCTGATGAACAATTCCACTTGACTATGAACTTGTGAAGAAAGGACATTATTTACATTTACATAATTTACTGTCCAGTGTCACCCAAATGAGCATGGGTTCTTTTTAGAGCCTGGTTCCTCTCAGGGAGTTTTTTCTTTGCCACCGTCACATCAGCCTTGATTATTAGGGATACATGTTAGAGAGAATTAGCCACTCATACTTTATCATCTTTATTCTATGTTTCTATACTTCTGCTGCATTGAGACAGTATCCATTGTTAAGTATAGTGCTTTTAGTATAGAAACATACAATAATAAAGTATAGAAACATATAATAATAATTACAAAGTTTTAAGTTAAGTTACTATTTGATCACGGTGAAGCTCACTGCTTTGGATACTGCTTTGGTTAACATCACGGAGAAGCTCACGGCTTTGGAAAGAAAAATGGATTGATATGGAGACCAGAATGGACTAAGAGAGTAGTCGTGTAAATTGGAATGCGTCTACTCGACCGAAGACCAAACAATCCCAATCTTATCTGCTTTCGGCTCCCCTCAACCAGCACTGGCCTCGGCCAAGGCCGCTGCTGGAACAACAACTCCCCAGCAGAGCACTGCAGCGAGACTCTCTTGCGTTCCTTCCCCCACTTCCACAGACACCTCTCTCTGGGACCTAATCAAGGTTGTCTCCATGGCAATTTGCTGTGTATCGCTATGACAATCTTGCGAACTGAGGCACCAAGATTTGATGCCGGAAGCGACGACTCTCCAGGCCTACACATTTACATACATACATACACAGACACACACATATAAAGAAATGCACTCACTCCCCACCCACGCCCTCGCCGCTTCGTACCGCCAGTCTGACAAGCGGGTCTGTGACCAATGCCGAAGAGAAAGGCTGCAAGACCTGATGGCTGCTTGCCTGTGCTGGATTACCTTCACCCCCCCACTCCCCTCCCCTATTGCAAGTCATGTGTTTATGGCGTACTGTTTATGTGCTTATGTTGCTGAGGTGTTTTTCCTGTTCCCACACTGTACTCCCCACCGGAGCATAGTCTGGGGGTTGTTTTTTTCTCCTCCCTTCCCTCATGTTATGCTGTATTTATTTTCAAATCCCTGTCTTCCTTCCGGTCCCCCCCCTTGTTCAAGTTCAAGTTCAAGTTCAAGTTTATTTATATAGCACATTTACAAACAGCCACACGGCTGACCAAAGTGCTTCACAGTGCGTTTGACATTTCGGATACACTTAAAAAAAATACACAGTAAGATAGCTCAAGAAACTAAAATAAGAATTATTTAAAAAAAATAAAATAACCAGTTTAAAAGAAAGTAATATAGATATAAACCATAAGATATAACAGACATAAAACCCTAGGCAATCATGAAAAGGCTAAAGAAAATAAGTGGGTCTTTAGCATGGACTTAAAACTAGAAATGGTGGGTGCCATCCTAATCTCTAGTGGCAGGGAGTTCCATAGTCTAGGACCGGCCACAGAAAAGGCAACGCTCTCCTCTACGCTTGAGCCGTACACGAGGGACAACCAACATAGCTTGGTCAGATGAACGAAGACTTCTAGTAGGAAAGTAGGGATGAAGAAGTTCAGATAAGTAGAGAGGAGCGGTATTATGGAGAGACTTATAGACAAAGAGTAAAATCTTAAAATCTATTCTCTGAGAAATCGGCAGCGATTTAAGAATGGGAGTGATGTGTTCATATTTGCGACAACTAGAGAGAAATCTGGCAGCAGCATTTTGAATGAGCTGGAGACGTGTAATCTGAGTTTTAGATATACCGCAATATAAAGAGTTACAGTAATCTAAGCGAGAGGTAATAAATGCATGAACAGCCATTTCTAAGGCCTTAGGGGTAAGAAAGTGTTTAATTTTTGAGAGAATCCGCAGTTGGTAAAAGCTAGACCCAATAACGGACGAGATGTGTTTGTCAAATTTTAAGTGCTGATCAATAAAGATGCCAAGATTCTGCACCTGTGAAGATCTAAAAACAGATAAACTCTCTAGATTGAAGCTATCATATAATATTGTTATATTGTATGTATTATATGTATGGGCAGGTTCATGGCTAATTTTGCTGGTACCTGTGACCAGTGACAAAGGCTACTACTACTACTACTACTATTTATCCCAAAAATGTATCCCTAATGAACAAGACTGAGGTGCTGTAATGTGACGAGATGTAATATGCTGTGTAAAAAGTGTCTGAATATTATAAATATAATGTGATGATTTACCTTATTCAAATACATGGAAAAATCATTTCAATTGATAAAAACTTAAATCACAGAGGAGATTCTTTACATTAAAGAAAATCTCTCTCCTGTTGTGTAACTTCACTTTCTCTTTAAAGTCTGAGCTCCTTTTCTCTGGAAAGCCACACCTCCTCTCTCTGTTACACTTTAACACACTGAACTAGGAAGTTCATTTCATAGAAAACAAAACTTATAGATCTCTCTCTCTCTCTCTCTCTTTCTCTCTCTCTCTCTCTCTCTCTCTCTCTCTCTCTCTCTCTCTCTCTCAGTGTGAGTGCAGGAAAATGGCAGAGGCCAGTATTTCAGTACATCACGATCAGTTCAGTTGTCCAGTGTGTCTGGATCTCCTGAATGACCCAGTGACTACTCCCTGTGGTCACAGTTTCTGTAAGGTGTGTATTAATGGCTGCTGGGATCAGGAGGATCTGACGGGCGTCTACAGCTGTCCTCAGTGTAGAGAGACTTTCACTCCAAGGCCTGTTCTACGCAGGAACAACATGCTGGCTGAAGTGGTGGAGAAACTGAAGACGACTGAACTCCAAGCTGCTTCTCCTGCTCACTGTTACGCTGGACCTGGAGATGTGGAGTGTGATTCCTGCACAGGGAGAAAACACAAAGCCGTCAAGTCCTGTCTGGTTTGTCAGGCCTCCTATTGTGAAGATCATCTTAAACCTCACTATCAGTCTCCTGCCTTTAAGAAGCACAAGTTAGTTGAAGCCTGTGCAGAGCTCCAAGAGAAGATCTGCTCTGAACATGACAAACTGATGGAGATCTACTGTCGTACTGACCAAAGCTTCATCTGTTACTTGTGTACGATGGATCAACACAAAGGTCATGATACAGTTTCAGCTAAAGCAGAAAGAACTAAAAAACAGGTGAGAACTGGATATTATTATTCTTTTTTAAGTAAATTTCTACAAATTCTATTTTTAATCTATTTTCTATTGAGGTGATCTGATTGGTTATATGACTGTCATTCAGTGTAAGGTGGATTTTTATTAAAAGTCAAAGTTTTGTAAAGACGTGTGAAACAGGTCAGACCAGTCAGTGTACTTTAAACAGCCAACGACATGACAACGATGATGATATTTAACACGGACATGTGTCATTTTATTCTGATTACAAAGTCTATTTTGTTTTACTTCTAAAAGTGTTGAAGCTTCTTTAAGACACATTTATATGTACTTTATATTGATATATGCACACACACTACAAATTCTAATTTGAATTCTAATTCAGTTTATTTTAACAATTCATATTGTCTCAAAGCAACTTTACAGAAGTATAGAAACAGAAGAAAGAGAACAAAGAAATAAACATATAATAGAATAATAAAAATAAGAATAAAAATAAATGAATAATATATTAAAATATATAAAAATATTAATGTAAAATGTAAAATACTATATATCTACATATAACATATGGTGTAATACCAGTGGAAGATGTTTAAGGTCATTTTCGAGTACAAACAACACCTTCAACTAAACAAGTGAGTGAAAGTGATTGTGGAAATGTAAAAAGAACCCTGATCTGGAGATCTGGGAAGCTTCTGCTCATAGTTTGGTCTAGATATATTTGTCCTGATCCAGGTTGAGGAGCCTCTGGTGGTAACCAGGAGAGTTCCCCCTGGTGGGACTCCACATCATCACAGGGCACCATGTTAAGAGCAATCTGATATAAAGAGATCAGCAGGAAAGGAGAGGGTGATGAGTGTGATGATGTGTGCTGGGGACAATGTAGTAGTTTCTTATTTAATTACAGCTACAATTCTTTGTATTTTACTTTTATTTCTATTAATTAAACCTATTTTATTTGGTCTCAGAATGAATTAAAGGAGGATCAGATAAAAACCCAGCAGAGGATCCAGGAGAACCTGAAGAAGGTGCAGGAGCTGAAACAGACTGTGGACATTATTAAGGTGAGGAGGAAACTGAGAGATTCACATAAACACACACATTATAGAGTCACTGTGAGAGAAAGAGTTGATCTTTAAATGGATCTGTATGCGTGTGTGTGTGTGTGTGTCTGTGTGTGTTTGTCTGTCTGTCTGTTTGGGTGTGTGTGTGTGTGTCTGTGTGTGTGTGTGTGTGTGTGTCTGTGTGTCTGTGTGTGTGTGTGTGTGTGTGTGTGTTTGTGTCTGTGTCTGTGTGTGTTTGTGTGTGCGCGCGTGTGTGTGTATGTGTGTGTTTGTGTGTGTGCGCGTGCCTTTGTATGTGTGTGTGTGTGTGTGTGTGTGTGTGTGCGCGTGCCTTTGTGTGTGTGTGTGTGTTTGTGTGCGTGTGTCTTTGTGTGTCTGTGTGTGTCTGTGTATGTGTGTGTCTGTGTGTGTGTGTGTGTGTGTGTGTGTGTGTGTGTGTGTGTGTGTGTGTGTGTGTGTGTGTGTCCTTACAGATATGTTCACAGGAAGCAGTAGATGACAATGAGAGGATCTTTACTGAGATGATCAGCTCCATGGAGAAAAAGCGCTCGGAGGTGACGGAGCTGATCAGAGCTCAGGAGAAAGCTGATGTGAGTCGAGCTGAACGACTCCTGAATCAACTGGAGCAGGAGATTACTGATCTTCAGAGGAGAGTCACTGAGATGGAGCAGCTTTCACACACACACGATGACATCCACTTCCTCCAGGTAACACTCACTGTCTGATCTACAGAGGGCGCTGTTCCTCACAAAGTTTCCTCCTAAAAGCTCATTACAGCAACAAGAAATGTTCCTGTCTGAGATCACAAGTGTGTCTTTGTTCTGATTCAGTCTGAGATTCATTCGTTCCTCTCGTCCACTTTTCTCCTTCTCTATGATGTGTTTCCTCTCTGTAGAGTTTCCCGTCTCTCTGTGTTTCTCCTGGATGTGACGACTCACCCAGCTTCACTGTCAATCAACATCTCTCATTTGATGGAGTGAGGAAATCTCTCTCAGATCTGAAAAAACGAGTCGAACAAATCTGTGAGGAGGAATTCAACAAAATCAGACCACAAGGTGAACAAACAAACATTGTTTCTGTATCACAGTAAAAAGAGCCATAAAATTCATCTAACAGAAATAAGAAGTAAGCAGGAACAAGACTGCAGAAAATCACACAGTATTAGCATCAGTCTTGTAAATGACATCAAGATCAATTTAGCAGACAAACAAAGTACAAATCTTACATTTGTGGAGAAAATCGTAGCTGATGAATAAATTGAGATGGTGACGTTGTTGACGTCTGAAATAAAAGTGAGGAAGCAAATTTTTCACATTCACAATTTAAACTGTTTCCACCTCATTTTTCTGTCTCCATTTTGTCTCTGTGTCTCCATTTTGTCTCTGTGTCTCCATTTTGTCTCTGTGTCTCCAAAGCTGCAGCAGTTCAGATGATTTTACCTTCAGAACCAAAGAGTAGAGAAGATTTTCTGCAATGTAGGTTTTACACACACATACACACACACACACACACACACACACACACACACACACACACACACACACACACACACAAAGACACATACATACACAAACACACACAGACACATACACACACGCAGAGACACACATACGCACACACACACACACACACACACACACACACACACACACACACACACACACACACACACACACAAAAAGACATAAATACAGACACATACACACACAGAGACACACACACACAGTGTTAAAATGTCTGTATTGTTGATCTATATCTGATCCATGTTTATAGAGCTGCATTAGGAGGATAGAAACACAGACAGGTGTCTCACACACACTTATTATAAATCCTGTGATAAACATCTAACATGTGGACATTTTATTACTGTAGATTTCTGTTATCTGACTCTGGATCCAAACACAGCACATCATCAACTCATTCTGTCTGAGGAGAACAGAGTGGTGACATGCAGTGAGACAGAACAGCGATACTCTGATCATCCAGAGAGATTTGACTCCTGGACTCAGGTGTTGTGTAAGGAGAGTGTGTGTGGACGCTGTTACTGGGAGGTGGAGAGGAGAGGTGTTGTGTACATATCAGTGTCATATAAAGAGATCAGCAGGAAAGGACAGGGTAATGAGTGTGTGTTTGGAGACAACAGTCAGTCCTGGAGTCTGTGGTGTTCTTCTTCCTCTGTCGCTTTCTATCACAACAACATTGAGACTGAACTCCGATGTCCATCATCCTCTAGAATAGGAGTGTATGTGGATCACAGTGCAGGAACTCTGTCCTTCTACAGCGTCACTGACACCATGAGGCTCATCCACAGAGTCCACACCACATTCACTCAGCCTCTATACGCTGGATTCAGGATGTTGCGTTATAGCTCATCTGTGAGGTTTTGTGATCCAAAATAAGAAGTTAGTAAAAGTGTTTATAAAAAACTATAAGTGGGTGTGAGATTTAATTTGTCCCTGAGCTACACTGGACATTTTGTGTGCAGAAACTGGAACAGTAATGAATGCAGAATGTAGAAACAGACTATTTAACTGTATGCACTATTAGGATGGGTTTATTATAGTTGATATAAAAATGTTTAATGTCTCCTCAGAAATAATAAACTTTACTCAAACTGCTCTGTCTTTCTGTGCTGCTTGCTGGTGGAAACTCAACCTACTGTGTGTAAAAAGACCTTTATTATCTTATATCTTTAACAATGTTCTGCTTAACAGTCCACTTAACATACAGTGCACTCTGGAATTATTCAGACTCCTTCCTCAATCCTTTATAATATGATGACAGACTTCAGAAGTGGAAGAATAAACTGTTACAGTTTTTTCCAATTCTAACACACAATTTTTAAAACTAGTCTGGTTTTCTCAAAATACTTAACACAATTCACACACCCAAACTGCAAAATACCTCATATATCTTGCAAAATGAAGCACTGCAGCCGAAACTACACATAGCATTATCAAAATCAAACTTTTGCATGAAATGGCACACACTTCATTCATATTACCAGATTTTTGCCTAACCAACTGCACACGGTTGGGCATAATGAAAAGCACCCCCATCTTTAGTATCTTTGCCATAATACTAAAATATGTATCAGATTGTTCACATGCACAGAAATATTTGCAGATACACACGTTATTGCAAAATTTATTTATTTATTTTTTCATTACAGTAAACAAGTCAGTGCAAGATATGCACAGCAGATATATTTACATGGGACTGAACAAAATATTCTTACAAAAAACAGTAAACTGAAAGAAAATTTCATGAAAAATATTTTCTTCTTCTTCTTCTTCTACCGCTTATCCGGGGCTGGGTCGCGGGGGCAGCAGTCTAAGCAGGGATGCCCAGACTTCTCTCTCCCCAGACACTTCCTCCAGCTCTTCCGGGGGAATACCGAGGCGTTCCCAGGCCAGCCGAGAGACATAGTCCCTCCAGCGTGTCCTAGGTCTTCCCCGGGGCCTCCTCCCGGTTGGACATGCCCGGAACACCTCCCCAGGGAGGCGTCCAGGAGGCATCCGAAACAGATGCCCGAGCTACCTCAACTGACTCCTCTCGATGTGGAGGAGCAGCGGCTCTACTCTGAGCTCCTCCCGAGTGACCGAGCTCATCAAAAATATATTACAGTAAAAAAAGAGGCAAGAAAAATAATTAGGCAGCATCTTGCCTGCCGCACAGCCGGGTCTGGCAACAACGTCAACATCACAAGCAATATCTTCCCTTGCCAGACATCGAGGGAAGAAGTGCCTTGAGTGCCTTATCCATCCCTGAATTGCACCCACATCAATCTCATCACATGCCTCTTCCATTGCCTGCACAAGAGGCATGCACACAAACGGCTGCCAGTCGTATACCTTCCACCGCCATGCCGAAAAGAACTCTTCTATGGGGTTCAGAAATGGTGAATGTGGTGGGAGGTATTGCGCGAGAAATGTTGGGTGGTCAGCAAACCAGTGTTGGACTGGGGATGCACGATGAAAGCTCACGTTGTCCCATACTACAACGTACCGGTTTCTTTGATGGTCTGCATCATTCATACACTCTGGTGGTATGAGAATGTTGTGAAGTCTGTCCAGAAATGTGGGAATATGGGCTGTGTTGTATGGTCCAAGGTTGGCATGACGGTGGAGGACACCATGCATACTAGAGATGGCAGCGCACATTGTGATGTTTCCACCACGTTGGCCAGGAACATCTATAATGGCTCTGTGGCCAATGACGTTTCTCCCCCTTCTTCTGGACTTTGCTAGGTAGAACCCAGTCTTATCTATAAAGATGAACTCATGTGGGATTGCATGAGCATCCATTTCCAGTACTACCTGAAAACAAAGAACAAAAATCAGTCAATATGGTGTTATCCAGTACACTGGGAAACAATGTTGTGTGTAGTTTACTGCAGTCAATATAGTACTTACATCCACATATGCTTGTCTGAACTCTTTGTTTCTTTGAGAGTTTCTCTCAAATGGCATCTTATAAAGTTGTTTCATTCTGATTTGGTTTCGCTTGAGAATGCGAGCCAATGTGGACAGACTGACTCGTTGAATGTTGCTGAATAAGGTGTTGTCTTGAATGATGTGGCTTTGAATTTCTTGTAATCTGATTTCATTATTTTCCAAAACCAAGTTTACAATGGCAGCTTCCTGTACCCCGGTGAACATTTGGCCCCTTCCTCCACCATAGTGTCGTCTCTCAGTCCTTTAGAAAAAATAAAATAAAAATATATACAGTATAGGGCTTGAACAATGCAGCCTAAATATTTCCCCCACAGTAGAGTACATTGTACAGGAAACTTGTACAGTTCATGAAGTAAACAGGTGTCACCCAACTGATACACTATGACATGGGGTATACTACATGTGTACTACATGAAATTCTGGTTACATACCTGTTCTCCAGTCTAAAGGTCCGGATGACAGATGCGACAGTAAAACGGCTCAAGTTTGGCTGCACTCTCTGTCCAGCCTCACGCATTGTCAGCCCATGGTTGATGACATGATCTACTAAGGTTGCTCTGATTTCATTTGAAAGTGTTTGTCTTCTTTGACCATGAACTCCTCTACCTGCTCTACCTCTCACTCTTCCTCCCCCTCTTATTCTCAACCTCCTCTTCCTCTTCCTCTTTCTGCAATGTCTTCCATTGTTGTTGTAGTAAAAAAAAAAGGCTGTCACCTGTGGTCTTTTCATAGTGCTTACATCCTGACTGAAGTGTTAACAATTAACCATTGAGGTGTTTGGCCAGGTGGCTCATGTAGTTGGCCAATTAGCTCATTTAGTGTCATTTTGAATGGCAGTGTTTTGAAATAGCAAACATGTGACTTTATGTCAGATTGTTGCGTCTTATGCAGAGAACTGTGTTCAGGGAATTTAAAAAGTGCCATTTCGAAATGCACAATGTGTGTAAGGCAGAAAATGTGTTTAGACCTTTGGAGACTTGAGAAGAAGTTTTGCTCTCTGTGTGTCAGTTTAAATAATTGTGCTGTGCTTGTCATTTTAGTGTGTTAGCAATTGGAAAAAACTGTAATAAACTGTATTTTCTCTCAGTTCAGTCTTCTGCGCAGTCGCAGTACAGAGCAGGAGTCACGTGACTTTGTTCGAGTGACGCGAGCACGCGCTCCTGTGAGAGAAAAAACACCATGAAACAATTTTATTTGCACTTAAATTTCAGTTCATGTTCTAATGCAGTTTCAAAATACAACACGGGCCTCGTTTGGGACACTTTTCATGAACTGACCCACATGACAAACTAATTGAATAGCCCTGACTTAGAGATTTCGCTGGGGTAAATAGTGTTGGTGTGTCGTTTGGGAATGAATCGATTCTTTGAATCCGTTTATCAAATCGGCTCTTGAAAGTTTTGAAACCTTGTCGTTTTTGTGATTGAACAGGAAAGATCAATCAATTATTTTGTTTCCTTTACTCCAGAAAATAACTCAGTATTTTTTTGTTCATTCTATTGAAAAGGTCAATAATCGATTGATGAAGGAGTTTCTATAAAATAGTAATGTTCGTGTAGTTTCAACAGTTTTTGTATGTGAGATTTTTATGATTAATGCACTTTATTTTAAAGCACTAAAGCATAAGAGCAAAACTTATACTCTGTGTTTTCTCCTTTTTCTCTTAGGTTTCACTCCATTAGTTGTGATTCACAGTGCCTTCAAAGACTGATACAAAGACTGAAATAAAGACTGATATAAAGACTGATACAAAGACTGATATAAAGACTGATCTTTCTCTTTCTTTCTTTAATCCCTTCTTGTTAAGCTTTTAGTGCCATAGAGCTGCTTCACAGTAATGTCTGTACTGACTGCCTTCTGATGTAACTTTAGTCTTTTGTGTATTCTTTCTGTCATTTAAATTTTAAAGTTTATTTTAAATGAATGTGTTCCTTTTTAAACTATACACTTTAAATACACAAGAAAGATATTTGTAAAAATCTTACCTCAACAACTCAAGTGTTGTTCATGTCTGTTCACATCATCACAGCTCTGAACCGTACACACACAAACTTTAAACTGAACGCCAAATCACTCCCACGATGCAACACGTCAACAGTATAATAATGTATTACAGATCAAGTGGCTAAAATATAAGAAATACTGTACATTTACAGTCATTTAATAAAGTACACAGTATGACAATGTTTTATGAAAATACACCACAATACTGTTAGGAATTATTTGTAAATTTACAGTAAATACAGTGTATGTCAAGTCATGTTAAGTCATGTCATGATATATATCATGTCATGTTATGTTATGTTAAGTGAAACAGGATATGACAGTTGATTATTTTATCCAAAAATGAGTTTATGTTGTTATGTTGTTAAAAATGTTTATGGTGTTATTGTGTAAGAATGTTTATGGTGTTATTGTGTATGAATGTTTATGATGTTATTGTGTATGAATGTTTATGATGTTATTGTGTATGAATGTTTATGTTGTTATTGTGTGTAACATATTGAATATGTTCTACATATATGGGGTTATGAGGACATCTAGTGTTTATCTGACACAACGATATCCAGAGTCATGTTTTGTTACTGAAGTCAGTAAAATAAAGTAATGTGAAGGAGCAGCAGCTCTTGTTCGTTTGTCTGTCTAAAGAACAGAACATGGTGTCAGAATAAAACTGATATAAACGCAGAAAAAGAGGATGGCACAGTTACAGCCACCACCACCATTGATTCTGCAATTAAGTCTCAGAAAATTGTAAGAACTGGATACAGAGGTTGGAACTTTTGTCGCTAGCTAGCAGAGAAGTCTGAGACGGTGCAGTGTGCTACATTTCTGTACGTGGCCCACGTGGCGGGGGAAAAGGCCATAAAAGTATGGAATACATTTGAGTTCTCAAAAGAGGAGAGAAATAAAATACAAGGACTAAAAGACAAGTTTAAAAATTACTGTGAGCCTCAGAAAAACCTACCGTACATCAGACACGTGTTTTTCACGAGATAACAAAGGTCTGCAGAAACAATCGACATGTACGTCACTGATCTGAAAAGCAAAGCAAAAGACTGTGAGTTAGACTGTGAATGTCTATTGTAAAAAGCGCTATACAAATAAACTTGAATTGAATTGAATTGTAAAATCGCAGATGATTAGACTTTATACAGGAGTACAATTGCATCCAACTACAAATAGGTCAGCAGAAGAGGTGTTTCTGGAGGGGAGTGGTCAGCAGCCAGAGAGACCTCCCAAAGATCTGCTAGCAAGGTAGACGAGGAGGGACTGGAGCTTGCACTGTGTCGGCATGGAGTGCTACTCTGTGCTTTAAATATGTACAGGGGGGGAATTTTTGCTTATCCCCTGTACCTGCAAAAATGGCTGGCTAGTAGGCAAATCACTTTTTTTTATGGATGTGAAAAAAAGAATTGCAAAAAGTTGCCCAGAGCTCCAGCACCTTCTTCCATGCCAAAGCCCATGATTTTAAGTGTGAAGTAGGTGAACTTTGCTATGAGATTAATAAAATCTGCAAATGAATATCAATATATATATTCTTTTTCATTCCTAATCAGGTAAAATGGAGTGGAGAATATCAGGATGGGGCTGGTTTAACACTAGGAGAAGAGGTGGAACAGTGCAATGCTTTCCTCTCCAGGATTGCAGTGACCACAAAACACGACTAAAATGACCTTCTACTGCACTTGTTACATCATTACAGGGAGAATATGGTAACATGATATTTTCTGACTCTCATGGCCATGCGCTGGAATCAACAAAAGTTCAACAATTTGGCCACCGCACTGAGCCACCGATATCAGAAGGTAAGTTTAGTTTTAGATGCTCAGTAATGAATGTCGTTCACTTTTGAAGCTGTACAGGGTTATTCAAAACGAATGAACCGATATCATGACGCATTGCTTCAGTTCTCAAGCATTGTCATGGAATGAGTCAGTGACTGTGAGTTATCTAAGTTGATTGTGAATATAATACTTGTGACTTGGCTGGAGTTTTCTTTTTTAATTAACCCTGTATTTTGAAGATTTGTTTGTTTTTTTTACTATCTGTGATTTCTTGTCATTTCAGACCACGAAAGCTCTGCAAAGCCAGTTGCAAAACCTAGAGTGCATGAAGGTCGAACTGACAGTGACACAGAGCCAATTTGAAGACTTTGTCAATGATGTAAAGGAGTGGGCACACGGTGAGGAAATGACTAATGTGTGTGTATACTGTGTATATTTATGTTACTAGTAATACATTTAGTTGTAATTAATTGTAATTGTTACTCTTGTTGTAATTTCTTCTCAGCAACAACAACAACCACCACAAGTGATATTGAAGCTTTGGCCAGCAGAATTGAGGTGCTGGTGAGTATCAAGAGGCGTTCCCAGCATCTCTTTAAAGATACAGATGGCAACAAAGGCCGTGCCAGGATCCGCCGCAAGATCAGGGAAGACAAGGGGATCCTGACATCGGTTGTGGAGAAATACAACATAATGGTTCCAAAAACAGAAACTCTGTGCTTGGAAACCATTTTGTCTGGTGAGACAGCTTGGCCATGGCAGCTACCACACAGTGGTACTGTATGTACACTAGTCTGACAATTCTTTTACATAATGACACATCAGCGACAATGCCACAAATGTCAATCTGAAACCCAATATGACGTAATTTTTTTCTCATGCATTCTAGACACAGTTGATTTAAGGACAAAATGAAAGGCATTCGACATCATCATGTCACTAAGGCGACTTCAGGAGGAGCAGAAAATTGTTGTTGCAGAGATGAATCAACATTGGAAATATCTTTCAACTCGTGCAGAGACCCTCCGAGAACTGTCCTGCTTGTTTGCCAGCGAGAGTCTGAAAAGTAAGAATTTGTAATATATGGCACAAACATAAGCATAAACAAAGGGCTGCCCCATTTTTTTTCTGGAAAATGAACTGAAAACACAGTTCCAGTTCCATAGCTGAGAAAGAATGTTATAAGTTTAGTTATTTCAGCCATCACAACTGTAAGCTTACAGTATCTTTATTTTACTGTTAGTAAGAGTCTGACTGTTTTGACTAGTGCATATAGGACATGTCCTGTCTAATCATTAAAGTAAAAAGCTCAAATAAGAATACACAACAATGATGATTTTTTATAAGGTTTCTAATGGAGGCTTAATGTTATTTTGTTTTTCTTTTTAAGATTCGCAATGTGGCCTAAGTGAAGAAGGTTTAAAAGGTCTGCAGAGCATCATCCACAGAAAGCAACATAAAATCAGAGATATGAGGGTGCAAGCAAGAGACTGTTACCTGCATGTTTTGTCTGGAGCTGAGAACATCAACTTTTTAAACAAATCGTCAGCTGATGACTATGATAGTGACAGTGACTTTGAAAATTCTGATGATGAACTGTAATGTAAAAACCTTTTTTTCTTGACAGTGAACCAGTGACCTTAACCATGAATCTAAAGTGTGTAATAAAATCAGCTTTTTGTCATTTAATAAATATAACCAAAGTGTAGTCTTTTTTTCACATACATAGAAATACAAGCAGTCAGTGATGGAAATGAAGTGTGTTATTGTAAGGCTAAGTACTGTACTGTACTAAAGTATAGATTTCAGGTACTTGTACTCTAGATGATTTGTTATTTCTCATGGCTCTTTGTAAAGAACTAGGCTGCAAAATACCTTTTACTGAGCTTATAAAATACGTCATTTTGGTATGAATAAAACTACTCCGTAGTTTACTCCTATAGAATAAATACAGCCAAAATAATTAGTTAATACGCCAAAAAAAAAATTGCCAACAAAGATTTATAATTCGTTGTACAGTAATACAGTCTACAAAATAGTTCAAAATGACCTCCACCAACTACAACACTAAATAATCATGCGTTTAACGAGTAATAATAATCAAAGGAAATTTGAGTCATATTGGAAATATGAAGAGTTCAGGTGCAAAAGCCTCTAATCCATTTGGATTTTTTTTTTTTATAAAATGAGCAATTTTCTTAGGTGCCAATGTTTATGTTCAGATTATTCACTTTAATGGCAATAAAATTAAGTTATTTCATGCCACTAAAGTGGAATTAATGGACAGCACAAAGGAGCCTGGGAAAATGCCCATTTCAGAAGAAAATTTTAAACACCACTTACAGGCTTTTGCATCTAAACACTTTAAATGAAATTTTAGGTCTTCATCCCTGGGCTGAGGAAAAACAACTGTGGCCACATGCCTGTGTTCTATATTAGGATACTGTATAACAGTTGAAACCTGTTTATAGACATGGAATAAGCAGCTTATAATAAGGACAAGCAAGACAAAGAAATCTATTATGATAAGGAGGAATCCTTATTTCCCAACACTAAATGCAAGTTAATTTATTGCTGTTTTGCTATTCAGGTGTTCCAATTATGCAGACTGCTTTTACGAACATTTGTGAAAGAATGGGTTGCTCTCAAGAGCTCAGTGAATTCCAGCATGGTACCTTGACAGGATGTCACCTGTGCAATAAGTTCAGTCGGGAAATTTCCTCACTACTAAATATTCCACAGTAAA
Source organism: Tachysurus fulvidraco (assembly GCF_022655615.1). Classification (NCBI taxonomy): domain Eukaryota; kingdom Metazoa; phylum Chordata; class Actinopteri; order Siluriformes; family Bagridae; genus Tachysurus; species Tachysurus fulvidraco. The sequence continues at coordinate 24,548,421 of NC_062528.1, read as the reverse complement.
CTGTTAAAGGTGTTATAACAAAGTGGAAGCGATTGGGAACGACAGCAACTCAGCCAAGTGATAGAACATGTAAAACCACGGAGCAGGTCAGAGGATGCTGAGACACATAGTGCACAGAGGTTATCAACTTTCTGCAGGGTCAATAGCAACAGTCCTCCAAACTTCATGTGGCCTTCAGATTAGCTCAAGAACAGTGCACAGAGAGCTTCATGGTCGAGCAGCTGCATCCAAGCCTTACATACGCAAGTGCAATGCAAAGCATGGGATGCAGTGGTGTAAAGCACGGAGCCACTGAACTCTAGAGCAGTGAAGACTTGTTCCCTGGAGTGACTTATTACGCTTCACTGTCTGGCAATCCTATAGACAAGCCTGGTTTGGGGGTTACCAGGGGAACGGTACTGGTCTGCATTGTGCCAAGTGTAAAGTTTTTTGGAGGGGGAATATTATGTGGGGTTGTGTTTAAGTACTGTAGTTGGGCTTGGCCCCTTAGCTCTAGTGAAAGGAACACTTAATTCTTCAGCATACCAAAACATTTTGGACAGTTTCATGCTACCTACTTTGTCGGAGCAGATTGGGGACGGCCCTTTCCTGTTCCAACATGACTAAGCACAAGTGCAGAAAGCAAGATCCATAAAGACATGGATAAGTGAGTTTAGTGTGGAAGAACTCGACTGTCCTGCACAAGAGTTTTGACTCCAACCCTATAGAACACATTTTGGATGAATTAGATCAGAGACTGTAATCCAGGCCTTCTTGTCCAACATCAGTGTCTGACCTCACAAATGCGCTTCTGGAGAAATGGTCAAAAATTTTCTCGAACACACTCTTAAACCTTCCCAGAAGAGTTGAAGCTGTTGTAGCTGAAAAAGTTTGGGCCAACATCATATTAAATCCTATAGATTAAGAATCGGATGTTACTCAAGTTCATCTGCATGTGAAGGCAGACGAGTGAATGCTTTTGAATATAGCGTATATAAACAGTTTGTAAAAATAAAAG
>NC_062528.1:24162424-24169924 GCF_022655615.1 Tachysurus fulvidraco | reverse complement strand
AGGTGTGATGGGTCTGGGGCTTAAAGTCATGGGGAGTCGAGGTTGTGTAACTTTAAAGAGTGTTACACGTCACAGCGCTGTGGAATTCTGTTTCTCACCAGCTCAGGTTTTTGGTGAGATTGTGATAATGTTTCTGCTTCATGACGCGACACGTATGAAGTGTGTTCTGTAACAGAAAGGTGTTGGCTTTAACATCAGAATATCTGCATGTATGATCTGTTCAGGTAAGGTTCTGTTTGTTCTGGAGTGAAGAAGGTTCTGGTTGTTCTTCTGGAGTGAAGAAGGTTCTGTTTGTTCTGGAGTGAAGAAGGTTCTGGTTGTTCTTCTGGAGTGAAGAAGGTTCTGTTTGTTCTGGAGTGAAGAAGGTTCTGGTTGTTCTTCTGGAGTGAAGAAGGTTCTGTTTGTTCTGGAGTGAAGAAGGTTCTGGTTGTTCTTCTGGAGTCGATGTGGAGTTACACTGGATTTATCTCTAACCTTCAGTCATCTGCGTGAGCAGTAAAAAATTTGTTCTAGTTTAAGATGTTAGCTTGTGTCTCGTCACTTCTCTTTTTATTTTTAATGTTAATGTGAACCTCAGATCTGTTCGAGGAAGGTGTGTGAGCGTGTGTGTGTGCGCATGTGTGTGTGTGTATGCGCATGTGTGTGTGTGTGTGTGTGTGTGTGTGTGTCTTACATGAAGATGAACAGTTCAGACAGCATGAGGTAGCAGTCAGCACTACTGCAATCCTTATTCAGCAAAATTCACTCTCTCTCTCTCTCTCTCTCTCTCTCTCTCACACACACACACACACAGTGTCAAGAGACAGATGATATGCACTCACTCCCTGTTGACTCCCACAGTGTGTGTGTGTGTGTGTGTGTGTGTGTGTGTGTGTGTGTGTGTGTGTGTGTGTGTGTGTGTGTGTGTGTGTGTGTGTGTGTGTGTGTGTGTGTGTGTGTGTGTGTGTTGAGAGGTACAGTGTGTGTTGTCTCCTAAAGAAACTTTTGCTTCTTGATACATACAGTACATGGAAGTTTAGTCCACATTCATCTACACTCTGAGGCTCTAATCAGCTCCTCCATCAGCTCCTCCATCAGCCCCTCCATCAGCCCCTCCATCAGCCCCTCCTTTCGCCCTTCCATGAGCTCCTCCCTTCGGCCCCTCCATCAGCTCTGCTCACATGAGTTTATCAGAGAAGGGATGAAAAGAAAAACAGACAAAGAAAATAGAGCATAAAGTGAGAAAGGAGACATAAAGAACAAAAATGGAAAAGATAAGAAATAAAGTTGAAGAAAAAAGAGGATGGAAAATAAAGATGGTAAGAAAGGAAAGGGGTATAAAGCACGGTGAGAACGAGAAAGGAGTAACAAAGACGTGTTTTTTAAAGTGAACCAGCTGTTGCTATAGAAACGATAAAATCTCAGAATCAACACCTTAATATAAAGTGCTGCTGTTAGAGAGACGACCAATCAGATCACAGGACTGTTAGAGAGACGACCAATCAGATCACAGGACTGTTAGAGAGACGACCAATCAGAACACAGGACTGTTAGAGAGATGACCAATCAGAACACAGGACTCTGCCCCGTTTATTTATATGACTGCAAATCATGATGAGATCGGGAATTGTTTCTCTCTCTCTCTCTCTCTCTCTCTCTCTCTCTGTTTCACTCTCTCTCTCTCTTTCTAGTCATTAAATTGCTCTGAACAGGAAAAATCTAAAACCCTCTTACTTCTAGAAAGTAAAGAAACTACAATTAAGTGTTTGTGTTTGTGTGTGTGTGTGTGTGTGTGTGTGTGAGAGAGAGAGAGAGAGAGAGAGAGAGAGAGAGAGAGAGATTAAAATATAAAAATAAGTTTTTCTTCTTTTCCTCATGTTGGTTAAACTTTATGTTTGTTGCTTAATAAACTAAAGTCTCACCAAAGGAACAGATGATCAGCTTCCTGTTCCTGGCTGACAGGAGAGGAACCTGCTGTGGTCTTCTGCCATTGTAGCTCATCCACCTCAGGCTTCTCTGTGCTTGATTCATGTACAAAGTGATGATCAGAGTTACTGTAGTCTTCCTGTCAGATTAGACCAGTCTGATCATCTCCTCTGATCTCTCTCATTAACACTGTTGCAGCCTGCAGACCCTCTGCACACAGGGGGCTTTTTATTTCTTTCATCGTTCTGTGTAAACTCTAGTCTTTTGTGTGAAAATCCCAGGAGCAGATCAGCAGATAGTGAAATATTCAAACCAACAACCACGTCACGGTTACAGTCCCAGACATCAGACTTCTTCATAGTTTATAGAGTGTGCTGCTGCCACGTGATTGGATGATTAGTGAACTGCATGAATGTGCAGATGTTCCTAATTAAGTTGCGAGTGAGAATTTTACGTTACCTTACAGTTTCTTGCACTTGTTCTGTTAAATAAATAGATTCTTTTCTTTGTCAGCATTACATCCAATGCTGCAGCAGGTCCACTGATTTATTAGCGTGCGATTAGCTCAAATAGCTGCCATTGATTAGTGTCGGCTCGCTGTAGAGTTTTGAACTGCGCTCATCAGACCAGCTGCTTCTCTCCTCCTGTAACGACAGAGCAGTATGTTAGAGAAGATGTGAGAAAGCGTCTGATGATCTGGGATCCGGCGTCGGCCCACGTGCCTCCTGCAGCAGCCGATGTGTCGCTACGCTTGGCTAACATGAGCATGTGCTAAGTTGAGGCTATGATGTGGCAAGTGAGATGTTTTTAACACTGCTACACAAACACACACACACACAAAATAACAGATACCAAAGAAACATGAGTAAGCAAAATTTATGTTTTTTTTCTTTTAAAGTACTTTCTATGATTTTTTTTTTTCTTTCACATCGCCACTGAAAACAGGAAGTGCCGTCAGCATTGCCATTAGCTAGCAGGCAATGTAGCTAACTGTCGCTCTATTCCCTGCCACATTTTTTTCACATTGTCTTGTGGAAAATTGACTCGAGTCAGTTGTTGTCATGTTGTTAAAGTGGCCCTGACCACATGACACTAGCTACTCCTCTTAGCATTGAAGAAGAATTATGGTGAGAGTTTCTGAGATATACGACGTCACGAGGCCGAATTAAGCATCTCTGTTGCCCTGTTACTTTACTCTTCATTTACTGAGAGGAGTTAGATCGCTTGTTAGCAGCCCACACGAACAAGCGGGATTTTTATATTACCAACTTCATCTATAGATAACTTTTGTGTAAACTAGAGTCTAAGTTTGATTGCAAGCTAATTCGGCCAATTTGATTGCGGACTAGCTCATTTTTAATGATTGTATTGTTATATTTTACAGCTGAGAATATTAGCAGACTAGCAAACATTAGGCTGTATTATATTGGATGAACCAGTAAAGTTTGATGGCAAACTAACTAAAATTGGGCAAATCACTAGCTAGGTAGCAAGCTAGCATTGAGTAAGCGAAGTATTATATTGTGTAATTAAAAAGGTAGGCAAGGTTGTTAGCAGGCTAGCTAGCATCAACTTTAATTTAGTGATTTACTTGGGTAGAAAATATTTTGGGGAAAATACAATTTCACAGATATGTAAAAGGGCATCGCAATAACAACTAGCATCACAGTAACAACTAGCATCGCAATAACAACTAGCATCACAGTAACAACTAGCATCGCAATAACAACTAGCATCGCAATAATAACTAGCATCACAGTAACAACTAGCATCACAGTAACAACTAGCATCACAATAACAACTAGCATCGCAATAACAACTAGCATCACAATAACAACTAGCATCACAGTTACAACTAGCATTCTACCTCCACTACAAATCAAGGAGTTTTGCACTAAGTTGCACACGTTGCACTTTATGTGGCTAGGACAACTTGCTTTAAGTCCTATAAGCTCTGTGGTGTTTTCCGTCCTGGAGAAACCTTGTTTCATTTCACTGTTAACTGTGTCAGCTACGTATATAGTCGAAAAGACAATAAAAGCATCCTGACTTGTGTATTTTTAGTTCTGATCTTCATCCTACCTTCACCACGGCCATTTTATTTCTGTTGCGCTGCAGTTTTAAGGTTGTGTTTGTGGTGGTGGTGGTGGGGGGGGGTGAGTGTGAGAGAGGGAGAGAGATTTCACTCTTCTGTAAACAACTGGATGAATGGAATAACCACAGAAATGAATAAGACTTGAAACGGCTGCTGAAATGATGAAGCGTGATGCTCCGTGGCTGAGCCGCTCTGCCGTCTGTCACCGCGGCGGCGTGTTCCAGCGATTCATTCATGCAGAGAAATTATATAAAAACAAAAAAAAAAACAAAGCTGGAGGCTGAGAACAAAACCACCGTTCACTTTGTGCAGGAAGCTGAAGACATCATGTCTCACACCAGACTGACACAGCATTAGGAAGCCACTGGTTGTCTGGTCAGATTCCTTACTTTACTGCAGTCTTTCACTTCACGTTTTTAATGTTTTTGGCTAAAAAATGATTAGGAATGTATTTACCTACAGGTCCTACATGAAATGGTCTCACTGGAGCACTTCATCCCAGCACGAGTAACATCTTCTTCACATGATGACTGGTCTGTGAACATTTGTTGATTCTCAAAAATCCTTTCCTGGTTGTTCTTAATGCTCGCACTCTGACCACCCATCTATCAGAGCAATCCACACATGGCTTATCTCTGTTTTTAGATCCTTTTACATGCATTTTGCATCATCTGGAACATCTGTGTCGAGCTCCACAACAGGACAGGTCAATGCTCATGCTGTTACCCATCTCCTCTTTTTTTTTGGGGCTGTCGTGGCCTAATGGTTAGAGAGTCTGACTCATAACCTGAAGGTTGTGGGTTCGAGTCTCGTGCCAGCCACGACTGAGGGGACCTTGAGCAAGGCACCGAACCCCAGAACTGCTCCCCACTGCTCTGTGTGTGTGTGTGTGTGTGTGTGTGTGTGTGTGTGTGTGTGTGTGTGTGTGCACTGCTGTGTGTGTGTGTGCGTGCACTTTGGATGGGTTAAATGCAGAGAGCCAATTCAGAGAACGAAGCAGTATGATTTTTGCTGTGATAGTTCATTGTATGCATCATTTGGAAGAATTAATGTTTTTTGTACCTTAGCCATTTCCATCTCCTCCTCATCCTCCTCATTTTTTGGTTCACATGTTAAAAAACATCTGTGTGCAGACATCTTCTTGTCAGGACGTTTAGCTCTTTGCGTCATCTCCAGTGGGCTGTTCGGGTCCCATAGAACTACTGTACTATTCATCTGGAACAGTCTTATCAATCTCCTAGAGTCTGTCTGAATCATTCTGATAAAGATACTGATCTGTTGTAAAGTTTTGCTGTATCCATCTCCTGAAATCCAGAGTAGCTGAAACAGCTGGATCTTCTTCTTCTTTGGACATTTCACAATTTGCATTATTTGGTAAAATCATCTGGAAAAGGCACACTGTACTAGTCAGGATGGTTAGCGCCGACCTGGGCCGTATCAGTCTCGTCCTTGTCAGTACGATTCACGGTATGCATCATTCGGAACAACCGCACTGGTCTCCCAGTCATGATGGTGTACTGTTGACTTCATCTGAAGCAGTCGTATTGTTAACCATATTGCGACTATTCACTAGTATTCTTCAGATATCTGGACTGTTGTGAGAGCTGTGACAGTTGATAGCCATTCTTCTCAAGTATATCCTATGTTGGGATCAGCCAGATGTGCTCAATCAAGCCATGTTTTGTGTCTAAAGTTTGTTTTTTTATTTTTGCTTAAGTTTATCTAGCTAACATGCACAGCAGGCCTACAGCTACCAGTGTATCATCTGGTCTCTCTGCTGTTTTTCTGTTGTAGGCATCACTCCTACACCGACCGAGGGTCTGCAGCCGCTGGAGGAGAAAGGAGACACAGAAAGTAAACAGGAGCTGGTCAACACCTGAGGAACACACACAGGTGATTGTTTTACCATAACGCATTTTCCTGAACAGGAAGCTGAAAACTTACACTGTCTTATGGGATGCACTTAATTCCAGGGATTTCAGAACAGCGTAACACATATTGCATCATCGGGCCTATTTGATCATCTAACCCTAACCGTAGTTTTTGGTTGTTTATTTGTTTTCTAAAATAGCTTAACTGTAAGATAATAAAGTATAATAGATATAAAATATAAAATCTACCTGTATGACTTTGTTCCTTCATTATTTATCGTAGGTATGCTCTTTTTTTGAAAGAGGGCGTTTTTCCAAGACCGCCAGAAACACACCCACTTTACGTCGTGGTAACGGAACCGCTGGAATTTAGTGAACACCTCTGTCTTATCTCTTCTTGGAATAAATGATAATGCCTGTGTGTATGTATGTTTTAGTTAATGCCATCTCGATTCTCCTCAAAATAGTCATCAGGACAGAGCTGATAGAATCACAAAAGCATTCACTTCTGGTGTTGTGTGTGTCTGAGAAACTGCTGTTTGGTAAAGATGTCTCAGGGCTACCTGCAGGAAGGACTTAACTGCAGGATCGGTGCTCTGTGTGTCATTTCCTCTGCAGTCTAGAAAGTTCTCTTTGATCTGTCCTCCAAAGCTGAGATAAAATGCTCCCCAAACAGTCATTTGGGCTGCAAGCCTGGTTAACGACTTCAGTAATCATCATCTTATCAGCACCAGGCCTGAGTCAGGAAACCCCTCAGGACTGCAGTTCAACAGCGAGAAGAATAAAGGAAGACTTGAAGAACTGAAGTGGTTTAAAATGAAGCTGTGATTTGAGTATAGTGGAGACTTCACTTAGGGGAAGGTTTGAGCTTTAAGTCTTATGAAAAAGGAAGTGGCCTTCATGATCTTGTCTCATGCCTTTAGAATTGATAAAGCAAAAGCTTTGACTAAGATTGACAAGTACTGGAGCCACACCTCTATCAACAGTACAATGGCCACACCCCATTCACTTGAACTCACAAGTTTCTTGATTTTGACTGACAGGCACTTAGGCCACACCCCCTTCACTGGGCCTGACAGAATTTTCCACCTCCTTCAGTATGAGTTACTGGAATAGTGGACAGACCTCCTTGATTGCAGCTGTCAGGCAGAGAGACCAGTAACTATGGCCACACCTTGAGTGGGACTGACAGAACCGATGCTACACCTGCTGTTTCAATCTGAACTTCCTCAAAGGTCACGCCTCCTTCCTTGGACCTGACAAGTATAGAGACCACACCTCCTTTACTAAGATGGACAGAGGCCACACCTCCTTCCTTATACCTGACAAGTACAGTGGCCATACCTTCTTCACCAAGACTGGGACCAGCTGGTACAAAGGCCACACCTCCTTTACTAAGATGGACAGAGGCCAAATCTCCTTGCTGATGGTCAAAATGGAGAGTTCCTTACTTAAACCCACAGCCCTGGCTGCTGTTCTCCCAAACTGTGGCCATCTTGACTTTTCCTCAGATGGGTGGTCCCAAATAGGACCTCTGCTGTGAATTAATGAGATGTTTCTGCTCCAAACAGAAACCTCCAGTAATAAAGAGCCACTTTCTGTTTGTGGAAGCTGTAACCTGCAGCCTGC
>NC_062528.1:24152424-24157424 GCF_022655615.1 Tachysurus fulvidraco | reverse complement strand
TGTTCAGAGAAAATAAAGCGAATGGCGCAGTCATGCTATTAAACCCTGATGAGGTTTATCTCAGGAGCTACAAGTGCACCTCATTATGCAGCATTATAGATCATTTGTGTTGTCTAATAACAATAAACCTGACTCTGGGCTTTATAACAGCTCTCTATACACAACACTTTTATGGCTTTGTTCTCTTTGTTTATATTCATGCTAGAAAACATTAAAAATGACCTCAATAATTAAATTAGCTAGTTGGTAATCAGTCTGCTAGCCAGGTTACGTGACTCACTGTATGGCCTCACTAGTAACTACTGTAGGTGTGACCTGTGTTTTTTTTTTCTTTTTTCTTTTTTTCTTTTTCTGGTAAAATGGTAGCAAATATGTGTGTGTTTAGATTAACAAAGCAGGCTAGTTATCCTAATGACGTACACTTACCAGAGGCATTTACAAACTCTGCTACTTCCTTCTAAGCCTCAAATTTCTTTCTAACATCGATGGCATCAGGAATATTAACTTGGCAGCAAGTCCTCTAGCTAGCTGTGTTTGTATGTTTTTGTAAACTGATGAGGTAGGAAGTGGATTAACTGAAATACTGAAACCCAAAACGAATCCAAAAAGCAAATTAAAAGCGTTATAAAAGCTTCATATCCACCATGTGAAATAAACAGTTTAATAACACAACCTAAAAATAACCCCATTTTCATGTTAGATTTATATCCAGCGGTGAAGAAGCCTCCTTACGGTGCATATCATATGGAATAATAAAAACTCAGAGCTGATCTTTATGCTGATAAAAGGTCTGAGCTCCCATCCTGCTCTCCTCTGATTGCTCTGTTGATGTTTTTCATTTTCCTCACTGCCATATGATTGAAAACTTCATGTACGTGCCATAAAGGAGCACCTTGTGCCATAAAAATGCTTTGTCGCAGTAATTTCCGGCTCTGTCGCCAAGCCACAAACATGCACTCCATCTTTCTCTCATCCTGCCGGTGAGCCTTTATTTACAACCCCGCCATGTTTATTCCAGCTATTTTTTTTTATCTTCATTTCTCGCCCTGGCTAAACGCCGCTGCAGGGACGGAGTACCGCCTCATACCAAGTTACTGCTGACTCAGCTTTTTCTTTTTTGTTTTGTTCATCCACAAGGGCAACACGTGAAGTGAAGCAAAGAGTGTGAAACTGTCAGGGACAAATATTACATTATGCAAAATCTCTAACATAAAAAGAGGTGTTTTTTTTTCATTTAAAAGACATGATTAACAATACGGTAAATAAAAATAATAGTTGATGACTTGCTTTGGAAAATAAACTATTTCGCAGTTTATAAGATGCCAATATTAAACAGTTCCTGCATGTTATTTATAAGTTGCTTCACAAAAGAAAATATCAACTAAACTACCCCCCCATTCCAGCCGGACCCACCCTCTAACTGCACCCAGGCCTCCCTGGTCTATCAGGATAATGTGTAATATTTACTCTAATGATCTAATAGAGTTTATTTAAACAGAATATTTCACTTGGGTGCTTGCTGAGGGATTCATTAAACTTCCCTTTAAAATGAATCAAATGTTACAGGGTTCGATTCATTTGATTCATCATTTTTGTTCCAGACTTTCTATGCACTGATGAAGACATTTTGGTTTTCCTCATTTCCATGTTTTTTTTAATAACTTGAGTAAATCTCCAGTTATTTCTGTGGTGCTTTGGATTTGACAAAAAATTTAATTAAACGGATTCTAATGCTTTTTTCTCTTAATGTGTGATTTGTGCTACTGAAGTTGCTTTGGTCTGATTGGTCCTTTACGTTTCAGGTCTAACTAAAGGAGCGTCCATAAGGAGGAGGTGTCCCAGCACATCTACACCCCTGCATCCTGTCTGCACTGGATTTATTTATACATATCATCAAGGGGGGGAGGCTGATAGATCCCAGAGCATGAAGCCCAGCTGCTGAGACGGCGTTCACACACAATCCGCTCACCCGGCTGGATGTGTGTGTTCCTTGCCGGAGTCCAGAGCCGAAAACACCACGGCGGCCTCCCGGAGCCCAGCGGAGATGCCCACCGAGACGCTGCCGCCAGATAGCAAGGCGTTGGGCGCTGGTGGTGCCGTGGCCTCGGCCGTACCCCTCCGAATATTAAACAAAGGTCCTGAATATTTCAGAAGAGCCACAGAACCCAACCCGAAGCGCCTGAGTGCTGTGGAGCGACTTGAAGCTGACAAAGCCAAGTACGTCAAGAGCCAGGAAGTGATAAATGCAAAGCAAGAACCGGTGAAGCCTCAGGTGCTCGCAAAGCGGAGCCCAGGGGTGAGTTCGGCTCTTAAAGCCTCCAATAATAACGCCAAATCAGACACTTGCGCCAGCTCCAAGCGTGAAAATCTCAACCTGGAGATCCTGAAGAACCTGCTCAACAGCTCATCATCAGCAGAAGGACCTGCTAAAAGCTCAGTGGCGAGGAGCTGGGCACCAGAATCCGGGCATCGCTCCTTTCCTGAATCCTTAAATGTCCCAGCTGCAGCCTTTCATGGCCGGAAAAGCCCCCAGAACCTGAACCTAAGTCGCGGACTTATGGAGAACCACGGGGCTGAGGGCGATCGATTACTACTCCATGCCTCTCAGAGCTCCTCGGACATTCGTCGGCTGTGTAACGGAAAGCCATTCCGTTCGGGACGCAGCAGCAGCAGCAGCTCAGCTCCTCCGCTTCCCCCAAAACCAAGTGCAAAGGCTTTAGGAATCTCTGACCACATGAAATGTCCAGCTGAAACGGAACTGGAAGCTCGTCGGCCCTCGCTGCATCGTTCTAAATCAGACTTGAGCGATCGCTTGGCTCGGTCTGGCGCAGATGCAGAGAGGTTCTTTAACTACTGCGGCCTGGAACCAGACCAGCTGGAGGGTTTTGTCGATGGCTTTGGACGTGCCAGCTCTGATATCGTATCACTGAACTTCCGTAGTGCCAGCATGATCAGCTCGGACTGCGGCCGCTCACGACACACCGACGACAACGACGACCTTTCCAATGAAGACGAGGATGAGGAGGAGCGAGTCCCCTACGGAATCTCGGCTGTCGAGCGCAACGCCCGTGTCATCAAGTGGCTCTACAGCATCAAGCAGGCACGAGAATCTCAGAAAGTCTCGCATGTTTGAGGTTTTGGAGATCATGAACAAGCCACTCACGTATCTCACTTCTGATGATGCACTGTCTCTCTATCTTTAAGGACTGACTGGAGAAACACAGCTGTTTTTATTTCTTTATAGGTTTACAGGTTTATTTTTTCTTTTTTAGTCGCTTTCCATGTCTTCAGATTCTGCATGACCTCTTCACACATCACAAATACCCTGACCTCCGGCTCATCACGTGTTCATTAAAAAGTGCTGTTTTACCGAACAGCTCTGACTCCGAGTGCGTTTATCGTTTTGTTCTTTTCCGCTTCTGTCTGATTTCCGTCTGTGTTTGACGCACTGAGCCAGGAAGCCATATGAGAATGAATGCAGTGCATCAGTGTCTTCAGTGTCTTTAGATGTCTTTCCTTCTTTAGTTTTCTCTTTTCTTTTTTAAATGTGTGTGTGTGTGTGTGTGTGTGTGTGTGTGTGTGTGTGTGTGTGTATGTGTGTATGTCTATGTGTGTGTGTGTGTGTTGCAGAACCATGTCTGATCCAGAAACCTCTTTTCAAACATAATAACGGCTTCCATCAGGACGATTTACGTGTAGTTTGGTTTGTCGTCCATTCCACTCTGGTCGCGATGGTACTTATTGTTTTAATGCGTGTACATTCTGTAAGATTATGTATATAATTTTGGATTCTTTGTCAAAAGAAAATCACAAAAAAGTAAAACAAACAAAACAAAACCCTGGTGTTGTGTGATGAAGATCCTACTGTGATGTTCTATCCTGTAGCTCTCGCTTTGCTCTCGCTTTGCTCTCGCTTTCCCTTTTTTTGATTTGATTTGTTTTAATTCGCATCGGCAGTCTGTGTTCATGATCGACTCTGTACATCCCTCCTCTTATGTTTTAAATGTGAGCTAATATTCCACATGGAGTTGTTCCTAAAAGATTTAGTTATTTTTAATTATTTCAATAAATGGCTAATTCGCCATCTTTTGCCATCACTCATTGGTACAGTGGTGTTATTTTTTTTTTCTTTATTATCATTTCCTTGTAAAAACTTTACCACTGTTTTAAACAAGTGACAAACAATAACTTACTTAGCTAGCACTGTGGCTAAGTGACGCTAAGTATCCGAACTAGTCAGTAGCGCACGTTCCCCAGTTTTGAGCTACACTGTTATATGAAGGAAGCTGCATGATTGCACAAATAAAGGCTAAACGTAGCACGTGTTAAACAGTGTGATGACCAGTGTTGTGCTAGTTACTAAAAAATAGTAACTAGTTACAGTTACTAGTTACTTCATTCAAAAAGTAACTCAATTACGTTATTGATTACTTACACCAAAAGGTAACGTGTTACTGTTAAAAGTAACTTTTTAGTTAGTTTTAGTTAGTTTAGTTTAGTTTTAACTTTTTCCCATTAATGCCCTTTTATGCGTTATGGTCTATACCAGGGGTCGGCAACCCGTTTCACACAGAAAAAAAACACAAGGAGCCACAAAACCCTTTTAACATCTAAAATGAAGAGAACGCTGCATATATCGTTTTTTTTACCTTTATGGAAAGGATAGAAAAAACTGCTGTCTGTTCATTTATGAAATCAATGAACTGCTAATGAGTAAACACAACTTTATTTCTGCAAGCAAACAAAAATATTTTCAACAGTTTGAACTAACCTTAAGAAAAAAGACGCTGGGTTGAAGGTTACTTTAAATGTTCAATGTCTAATTGAGTCCTCTTCATATTCATGACCAGGGCTCTCAAGTTTTGAAGACAGGCAAGCGTGACATCTCCAACCCCCCCTGCAACCCCAATTTTTTCATTCGTTGTTGGGTTAAATCTTTTTCAGATAGTGCTGATTGGCTATTGTGTAGCCTCTTTTTTATTGGCTGATAAGCGTCAGGC
>NC_062528.1:24142424-24147424 GCF_022655615.1 Tachysurus fulvidraco | reverse complement strand
ACAGCACGTCTGATATCTCTATTGCAGTGCAGTTCATGTTTCAAGGTCGGTTCACGTCCTCACCGCACAAACACTCGGCTCGGCGTCCGTGTCCTCCTCAGGCTTTTATCGGGGTCAGAGTGCACATGCTCCCATCACTACATCTCTCTCAGATATCATCACGACTGTGCACATGGAGACAGAGATAAGAGTTCATCTAGTATAAGCTGTATACATACGCTACATACTGTACAGAATGGCCACTTTATTAGAAACAGCACGCTAATCCTGGGTCCCAGGACAGCCTCAGGTCTTACACCTGAGCCTCGGGTGCTAGAAACATTCTTTTAGGATTCAGATGCATGTGTGTGTATTATTGCATGACATAATCACGGGTACTATTTGCTCCATTAGACTCAGATCCGGTAACTGGGAAGGCCACTGACCTCACTTTAATGTTCATGGATCCAGAGTGAGTTTGTGCCATGGTGTGACATGATCATCATCCACAGGTTTAATCCCTGCCTGGTTTCCCACACGGTCACTCCATCACCAGTCTGAAACACATCAGGTCCATGGATTCGACATTCATCAGACCAGTGACTTCTCTCTAATCGTCAGCTGTTGTTCTAAACACTAATATTTACCACTAAACACTAATATTCATTTATCTGACACCTCCTGTGGAGATATGCACCACTTCTTCTGGGAAATGAATCGTTTTTTGTTTGTTTGCTAGTTCTCTCATTGGATGGTGTAAATATGCTAATATTAGCAATAGTATTATTATCCTTGATCCTGTTTTCTTGCTAACTGTCATTGTATTCAGATTATCATCACTACAGAATGATCATAATCTGAATAAAAACAGGGGGTGCACGGTGGCTTAGTGGTCAGCACGTTTGCCTCACACCTCCAGGGTTGGGGGTTCGATTCCCGCCTCCACCTTGTGTGTGTGGAGTTTGCATGTTCTCCCTGTGCCTCGGGGGTTTCCTCCGGGTACTCCGGTTTCCTCCCCCGGTCCAAAGACATGCATGGTAGGTTGATTGGCATCTCTGGAAAATTGTCCGTAGTGTGTGAGTGAATGAGAGTGAATGAGAGAGTGTGTGTGTGTGAGTGTGTGAGTGAATGAGAGTGTGTGTGTGCCCTGTGATGGGTTGGCACTCCGTCCAGGGTGTATCCTGCCACGATGGCCGATGACGCCCGAGATAGGCACAGGCTCCCTGTGACCCGAGAAGTTCGGATAAGCGGTAGGAAATGAATGAATGAATGAATGAATAAAAACATATTTTATTTCCATTTTAAATGCTGCACTGCTCCTGTACATCATTTTTGTCCGATCTTTAAAATAATTAAAAACTGTGCTCGCTGAAATTTAAAACACAGACATCGATGAGCACCATGAAGATTCCACATTAACCCCGGCGCTATAGTCATCCGATCAGTCCGAATTCACAGGAAACTTGCTAACAAACTTTCACAGCAAACCACTGCCTTCTAAAATCCACCAGAAAAACAAGCTGCAAGAGTAAAGTGATGAAAGTCCAAAGACTCAAAGACTCCTGATGTAATGTAGTGACTGATCAGATTCACACTCGTTTTCCTCCTCAATGAGTAACTGCATAGAAATCAGAGCTGACTTTTAAATGAGAGTTAAACTTTTATTTTTAGCAAATTCTATTTCATCTTATTTTATTTTCTGTTGCTTGCAGTGAGAATGTTGGTCCGAGTCCCGAGTGTCAGTGTCTGATTTATAACAAGGAATAAGTCAATTAATAATACTGACCTTAATTACCATACCTTCATGATAAAGATGGCTTGTTCAACATATCACACACACACACACACACACACACATTGATATGGCTGGAAGTTGAACTATTTTTTTTTTCTCCTCCCTAGATAGCTTGGTGTTAGTTATCAGTGTTAATCAGTAATAAGATAAGACTTGAGAAAAGAAGAAATCTGACAAGAAAATCCTCAGAAAATCGCTCTGTTTATGTTTGTGTATGTTGAGCTTTGGGCGTCTTCACTCTTCAGCTCTTTATATGTTATCAGTGTCATGTTATCAGTTCCTGCAGGACACGTTCACTTCACAGAGACATTTACAGGCCTGCAGGGTGGAAAAGTCAGAGAAGCTGAAATCCTAATGCTGAATTGTATTTACCTTCAGAGCTCGAGGTCTCCAGCAGATTCACTGCAGTTCATTTGTACTTGTTGTGGAAGTTCTGAGGTTCGAGAGATTTAAAGAATAAAGTATAACACTGGTAGACACGAGCAAGAGAAAAAAAGGTTACACAATATATCATGCTCAGTTAAACAGCAGGACCCAACACTCCACATGTAGCATGAGAGATGAAGGGCCAAGATCATTGATTACATCAAGGTTTTTATAGACAGAATCCAAGAAGAACAGAAGATATGTAAAAGCAAAACATCATCAATCATTGGCTCAACATTACCTCATGCATCTCCTGATCGAGCTAATTTGACCGGGCCAAGATCTTCTAGAGGACTTATAGGACATTGTTTATGGACAACTCGTCCCCAGTCCCTACTGCCTTTGTCATAATCTTAACAAAACTTACTGATGACGATGCCAGTCTCTGGTCATGATGCACACAGGGTACAAGCATAGAAGAACAAAGTCTTATGAACATCTTAAGATTAGAAATTTCCACTACACACTAATGACCGAAAAGACAAGGTTCTTATTTATGTCTTAAGTTTCAGTAAAGTACAGACTTTTTTATTCTGACCTCTACACAGACACCATGAACATTCGCTTTGTAAAGATTTCCTCTGAGTGATGAAATTCTAAGAAAATTCTTACAAATGTGGGCATTTCCCTTTAAGATTATAGGGAAGTTCGAAGTAAAAATAGAAGTTCTTCATAAAGCATCTTAACCCTTAAAAGAGATCATAAGGTCAGAAAGTGTTAGGAGACGTGAGGAGGACTTTTAAGAGGATTCAGAGTTTCTTTATTAGAGGAGAAAATGACTGAAAAGTGAAGAAGGAGAAGAAATGTGTTGTAGATATTTCGTAATGATAGTGAGTTAATGAGATGATACAGATTAGATCATGTATTTTTGTGACCAATCAGATTAGAGATCACGTCTCAGACGGAGCAGAAATGACTATATATGATATGTATGTATATGTATTCTGTTACTATGTCATTTATAGAGACTCTTACATAAATTATATAATTAGTCTCTGACATTTCTGCTCTGTGTCGGAGATCTTTACGTTACATTTATGACACACAGATGTTAGAACTTCTCTAACACGATCGTAAACATGATACAGACTCAAGTCTCTTAACATAGGGACAAAGTGAAGGCTTATATTAGACGCGCTCCTATTTGTTTTTTTCCTAGTCTTCATACGAATGAGTTTCTCAGCTGTATAAACTGAGATAAAACGTGTCACTCTGTATAAGGGCGTCGGCTAAATGGCATGAATGTAAATGTAAACTAAATGACGACTGCAAATGAGCTAAAACAAAAAAAAGCACTTAAATTGATTGATGACGAGCAGAAATTACCGCTGCAAATCAGAGAGAACACTGCAATCTGAACCAACCATAAACAATTCTAAACAAACACAAACCATAGATGAGGCCTGACTCTGCCTCCTGGTGAGTGTGTGACGGTGTGTCCACATCCTGTCAGGAACCTGGGCTCCAGGTGTCTGATCCGTCTGTCATTTGGATCATCCTGATTTCACTCTGACTCACGTGTCGTCACGTTTGTCACCTGATTTCACCCTGACACGCGTGTCGTCACGTTTGTCACCTGATTTCACTCTGACACACGTGTCGTCACGTTTGTCACCTGATTTCACCCTGACTCACGTGTCGTCACGTTTGTCACCTGATTTCACTCTGACTCACGTGTAGTCACGTTTGTCACCTGATTTTACTCTGACTCACGTGTAGTCACGTTTGTCACCTGATTTCACCCTGACACACGTTTCGTCACGTTTGTCACCTGATTTCACTCTGACACACGTGTCGTCACGTTTGTCACCTGATTTCACTCTGACTCACGTGTAGTCACGTTTGTCACCTGATTTCACTCTGACTCACGTGTAGTCACATCTGTCACCTGATTTCACCCTGACACACGTTTCGTCACGTTTGTCACCTGATTTCACTCTGACACACGTGTCGTCACGTCTGTCACCTGATTTCACCCTGACACACGTGTCGTCACGTTTGTCGCCTGATTTCACTCTGACACACGTGTCGTCACGTTTGTCACCTGATTTCACCCTGACACACGTGTCGTCACGTTTGTCACCTGATTTCACTCTGACTCACGTGTCGTCACGTTTGTCACCTGATTTCACCCTGACACACGTGTCGTCACGTCTGTCACCTGATTTCACCCTGACACACGTGTCGTCACGTCTGTCACCTGATTTCACCCTGACACACGTGTCGTCACGTCTGTCACCTGATTTCACTCTGACTCACGTGTCGTCACGTCTGTCACCTGATTTCACCCTGACACACGTGTCGTCACGTCTGTCACCTGATTTTACTCTGACTCACGTGTCGTCACGTCTGTCACCTGATTTCACCCTGACACATGTGTCGTCACGTCTGTCACCTGATTTCACCCTGACACACCTGTGGTCATGTTTGTCACCTGATTTCACCCTGACACACCTGTGGTCATGTTTATCACCTACTAATGAAACATGCAGTAGTACAGTCACATATAAAGAAACCTGGTCTAGACCACTCTTTACTAACCAACTTTACATCTATCTCCAGACTGCCTTTTCTTTCTAAGGTCTCAGAAAAAATTGTTTATACACAACTGAAATCATTTCTAGATGAAAATGACATCCTGGAGGTTTTCCAGTCTGGCTTTGAAACACTGCATATCACAGATTCAGCCTTGTTAAGGGTTTTTAATGACATCCTTATTGCGTCTGACGTTGGAGATTTTGTCATCTTTGGCTGGACCTAACAGCTGCCTTTGACACAGTTGACCACATCATTTTAATAT
>NC_062528.1:24107424-24137424 GCF_022655615.1 Tachysurus fulvidraco | reverse complement strand
ACACACACACACAGCACAACACACACACACACACACAGCACAACACACACACACATACACACACATACACACACACACACACACACACACACACACAGCACAACACACACACACACACACACACACACACACACACACACAGCACAACATACACATGGCTCAATACACACACACACACACAGCACAACACACACATGGCTCAATACACACACAACACACACACAGCTCAACACACACAGCACACACACACAGCTCAATACACACACAACACACACACACAGCTCAACACACACATATGGCTCAATACACAGAAGAATCATGTTTACCACTAACAAGCAGCTACTGTAGAGCCAGACACACCCCATTTCTGTAATTAAACACCTTTATTTCATTATTTTATTTAATGTGTACATCATTTCCTCTATGTACTAAATTTCTATTTATTTTTAAAAATGTATCTAAATCTAAATTCAAATAATTTGTGTTTCCTTCCACAAATAATAATTTTTTTGGATACTTGCTGCTTGTACGTTAAAAAAAAATCTTTCAAATAAATCATAAGACCTTGAAGCTATTTCCCAACTCAGCAGTGTTACCAAAGTGCAGGCTGCTCACACTCAGGTGGAGTCGTCCATGGACTCCGTTCAAGGCCACACACTGATTTCCTAGAGTTTTGGGCCGGTTTCCTAGAGACCTGAAAAAATCTGAGGGTTGTAATTGTTCAGCCCATGAATGGCTCCTTGCTTACAGAGCAGATAGCGGCGTGTATAAAAGCAGAGGAAGTGCAGACTCTCAAATCAGACCAAATCTTTCAGACCGTTCCCTCACAGCCTCAGACTCAGTGATTCACTGCTCAGCTGCAGACATGGTCATCAGCGTTGCCCTCATCTGGGCCGTCGTCGTGGGGCTCTGCTGCTGCCTCTGGCTCATTCTGGGGATCCGCAGGAGGTAAAAAAAAATTATCTTTATACAATTATTTAATCTGTCAAGTTTTTTTGAGATTTGAGCTGTTTCATGTTGTGTGTTAGAAACACTGCTGATGACACAAGATCAGGATTTGGTGAGCAATGAAAGAAAGACTTTATCTGAATTCTCACTTCCAAAATCCAGCTCAGTGATTTGTATTTTTTTATCATTTTTTATCAACTAATTTTTCCAAGCGAATCGATAAATACAGTAAACGATCTGGTCCTACACTGTGGACAGGGATACAATGTACAAAGCGAATATTTATCAGGACAACTCTTTATTTATCTTTATGTTCAGATCTTTTGGAGAATATGATAATGTGTTTGTATAAATATGCTGGAAGTTGCAGCTCAGAATGAGATGTTCTGAGCCACTGATCACTTCTGAACTTATTCTTCTATAGTTTTTAACATGGAAATGTCAGGAGAAGATGTTCATAAAGTCTTATAGACTGGCATTTTACACTTCAGTGTCTGATCTTAAATGAGTTCGGGGTGTATATGTGGTCTGGATCCGGGTCCTGGTGTGAAAGTGATTTTTTGGACAAGAGCTTTATGTAAAGTTGGACGTCTTGTACATAATGTTTGTGAAGCTAAATCTGACTTCATTGTTCCTAATGAAAGCAGTTTGTTGCACCTAAAGCTTGCTCTCACATTTCTGTGGATTCTTCGTGTTTGTGTTTCAGACTGCCTGGGGAACCTCCAGTAGAAAATGGCTGGATCCCCTACATGGGTTGTGCTCTTCAGTTCGGCGCTAACCCACTAGAATTCCTCCGTAGAAGACAGAAGAAATATGGTCACATTTTCACATGTAAGATCGCTGGAAGCTACGTCCACTTCCTCTGCGACCCGTTCTCTTATCACGCCGTCATCCGTCAAGGGAGGCATCTAGACTGGAAGAAGTTTCACTTCGCAGCATCGGTCAAGGTAAAAAAAAAAAGTGACATGGAAATCCAATGATTAAGCTGCACAAGTACAGAAAGGTCATAATTCTCTGACAAACTGTTCCACAGGCATTCGGTCATGAAAGCATGGACCCAAGTCATGGCTACACCACAGAGAACCTTCACCAGACCTTTCTGAAGACTTTGCAAGGTAAAGCTCTTCCGTCTCTTATAGAAAACATGATGGAGAACCTGCAGACTGTCATGCTGCAGTCCAACATGCTCAAATCCAGCAGCTCTGAATGGGAAGTGGACGGAATCTTTGCTTTCTGCTACAAGGTCATGTTCGAGTCTGGCTACCTCACGCTGTTTGGAAAGGAGCTGGACGGAGACAAGACGATTGCATGCCAGCAAGCCCAGAAAGCACTGGTCATTAATGCTCTGGAGAACTTCAAGGAGTTTGATAAGATTTTCCCTGCGCTAGTCGCAGGTCTCCCTATCCACGTATTCAAGAGTGGCCACAGTGCACGTGAGAACCTCGCCAAAACCATGCTGCACGAGAACCTCAGCAAGCGCACCAAGATTTCTGACCTAATTTCTCTGAGAATGCAGCTCAATGACTCATTATCGACCTTCAACGAGCTGAGCAAAGCCAGGACTCACGTCGCCATCCTGTGGGCCTCACAAGCCAACACCTTACCTGCAACATTCTGGACTCTCTTCTACCTTATCAGGTACCAGTTCTGCATGAGCTCATTAGCACAGTAGTCATTTCATTAGTCAACCTGCTGCTGATAGTCATCAGAGTTACTGATAGTTTTGGCAGACACTACTTGATAACTCTTGGCAGAGACCTTTACTGTAGTCAGCTCTGCAGGTGAAGGTCTAATCCAGGATTTTGTAATGTAGATATTGCTGAAATAGGTCAAGGTTAAATGATGTCTGTTGGCAAAGGTTTCTCCTGTACCTGGTTATTTAGTGACGCTCTTATCTGTGGCTCTTATCAGTTAGCGGCGACCTGACAGCATAAATACATCATCATTAAATGCACAGTTGTTTATTAAAAATATATTAAACATTTTCTCCCTCAGCTGTTATTAGTCTTTCTTCATCATGACTTAACTCTCTAAAGAAGCTTTTATAGAACCCAACATCTCAAGGTGTACTTTAGAGGCCATTTTAGAACAGTCTGGTAGAAAGGAAGTAAAGGAAGGAATCAGTGTCGTGTGATAATGTTAAAGATGTTCCTTCAGTCTTTCGTCTGAGGAACTCAATTCCTTGATCTTCTGCTAAACACTTATTTGGCTTTTTTTCTTTTAGATGTCCAGCAGCATTGAAGGCAGCTACCGAGGAAGTAAAGAACATTTTTGAGCGTTCCAACCAGAAAGTTGATCCCAAAGATCCTAAACTGGTCCTAACCAGAGAACAGTTAGACAACATGCCAGTTCTCGGTACAGTCCTTGAATTCAAAGAAAAATAGAGAGCTACATGTTAATTTTACATATCAGTGTGGTGATGAGTGTACTAAACTCCTGATGGTGTCTCCATCCACAGACAGTATAATAAAGGAAGCCATGAGGCTGTCCAGCGCCTCTCTGAACGTCAGGGTGGCTAAAGGAGATTTCTTGCTCCATCTGGACAATATGGAATCGTACCGGATCCGTAAAGACGACGTCATAGCGCTGTATCCGCAGATGCTCCACTTCGATCCTGAGATCTACGAAGATCCTCTGGTGGGTGCAGAACAAGCTTCTATATGTGACCTTCTTCCTTTTAGCGGATTGTAGTTTGCATATTTATTAGTGCTTTATCAGTCCAGTTACAGTAGCACGTTAATGTTCCTACAGATGTTCCTACACACATCGACTACACATGATTAGTATATACTTTTATTATATACATTCATATATTCATATATTAGTATACACATGTTGGTATCATCCAACTGTCACCTCATGTCATGTTGCGCTGAACGCTCTGTAATGTAAAGCTTCGAACAAATGGACACATCCAGTGTGAACATCGTCAGTTCGACTCCAGGTGACTCGCCCCATACATTTCCTTCCTTTTACTTAGTTTCCAGCATTTTTAACAGAAATGCTTTGGACATAGACAGACAGACAGATGGATAGATAAGATGCAATGATGCTGAAGATATACATGTAACAAGCCACACTTCAAACCCGCCCCCAGAGTTCATACCAAATCTACACCCATAGACATCATCCACCGATCATTCACTGATCCACTGATCCACTGATTCATGTCAATGTAAATGTTCTTCACTTGCAGACATACAAGTACGACAGATTCTTGGATGAAAAGGGACAGGAAAAGACATGTTTTTATCGAGGAGGACGAAGACTGCGATACTATTACATGCCCTTCGGCTCCGGAGTCACCAAATGTCCCGGGAGATTTTTTGCGGTTCATGAGATTAAGCAGTTTCTGGCTCTTGTGCTGGCCTACTTTGAGCTGGAGCTTTTGGATTCTGAAGTAAAAGTTCCTCCTTTGGATCAGTCCCGTGCCGGCCTCGGCATTTTACAGCCCACGTATGACGTTGACTTTAAATACAGACTAAAAACTCAATAGCAACTTCACCTCCAGCTCATATTTAATGTAAATAGTGTATATTTTTGTTACTTGTCGATAGTTCAATTTAAAGTCTTCTTGATTGTTTCTAACAAGTTACTGTAATATAAACTTGATGTTTCTTGTTTTTGTGTCCAAACCTGTATAAAACTTCACTTAGGAGAAAATAACAACAACTTCATTAATATTCCACTGTGACAGCAATGAAATGTAGCTTTGAAATAATTTTATACTTGCACTGATTTCTTTCTGATGGCTCTTGAATGCTGTGTAAGACGTCTCTGCTGACTGATATCAGTAATATTTACTGCCGAGAGTTATAGAAGTGATCTATACTGAATAAAATGGCCTTGTATAAACAGTGAGATTATTGTAACATGATCATTTTCTCTAAACAGGATTATTGTCAGGATTTTGGATGGACATGATGTACACACTCCATTTAACTTAGAATTCAATTAAAATTATTTTTATAGTTACAACACACCTGTGTTTGCTACAGTCTCTCTGCTACTGCTGAACATCTCAAACATGAAACTCAGATGTTCCATGATGTTTGTGACTCATTAACATTATGACTTTAATAAAAAGGTTACTGGTTGTAGTATCAGGATCTGTAGTGCAGGAAAATCTGCCTCAGTGCATTCTGAGTGTCTAATGTAAAACAAACCTATAATCTAATGTAAAACAAACCTCCCCGTTCGGACTCGCTGATGTCACTGAGCTTTTGATCCTGCACTGATTCATGAACTCCATCAAAGTTTCCCACTCGAGCCTCAGTCATGAGTTCAACTTCAACACGACAGACTTCATGTCTATGAGGTGTCTTATTTCTTTACCAAATAGTCCACAAATCTAGTAAAGAATCTAGTCCCACCCTCAGTGTTTATAATGATTTATAATCCCACTCTCACTGTTTATAATGATTTATAATCCCACTCTCTGGTGTTTATAATGATTTATAATCCCACTCTCAGTGTTTATAATGATTTATAATCCCACCATCGGTGTTTATAATGATTTATAATCCCACTCTCTGTGTTTATAATGATTTACAATCCCACCCTCAGTGTTTATAATGATTTATAATCCCACTCTCACTGTTTATAATGATTTATAATCCCACTCTCTGGTGTTTATAATGATTTATAATCCCACTCTCAGTGTTTATAATGATTTATAATCCCACCATCAGTGTTTATAATGATTTATAATCCCACCCTCAGTGTTTATAATGATTTATAATCCCACCATCAGTGTTTATAATGATTTATAATCCCACTCTCTGGTGTATATAATGATTCATAATCCCACCATCGGTGTTTATAATGATTTATAATCCCACTCTCACTATTTATAATGATTTATAATCCCACTCTCACTGTTTATAATGATTTATAATCCCACCCTCAGTGTTTATAATGATTTATAATCCCACCCTCAGCGTTTATAATGATTTATAATCCCACTCACACTGTTTATAATGATTTATAATCCCACTCTCTGGTGTTTATAATGATTTATAATCCCACCCTCAGTGTTTATAATGATTTATAATCCCACTCTCTGGTGTTTATAATGATTTATAATCCCACCATCGGTGTTTATAATGATTTATAATCCCACTCTCTGTGTTTATAATGATTTACAATCCCACCATCGGTGTTTATAATGATTTATAATCCCACTCTCACTGTTTATAATGATTTATAATCCCACTCTCTGGTGTTTATAATGATTTATAATCCCACTCTCAGTGTTTATAATGATTTATAATCCCACCATCAGTGTTTATAATGATTTATAATCCCACCCTCAGTGTTTATAATGATTTATAATCCCACCATCAGTGTTTATAATGATTTATAATCCCACTCTCTGGTGTATATAATGATTCATAATCCCACCATCGGTGTTTATAATGATTTATAATCCCACTCTCACTATTTATAATGATTTATAATCCCACTCTCACTGTTTATAATGATTTATAATCCCACCATCGGTGTTTATAATGATTTATAATCCCACTCTCTGTGTTTATAATGATTTACAATCCCACCCTCAGTGTTTATAATGATTTATAATCCCACTCTCACTGTTTATAATGATTTATAATCCCACTCTCTGGTGTTTATAATGATTTATAATCCCACTCTCAGTGTTTATAATGATTTATAATCCCACCATCAGTGTTTATAATGATTTATAATCCCACCCTCAGTGTTTATAATGATTTATAATCCCACCATCAGTGTTTATAATGATTTATAATCCCACTCTCTGGTGTATATAATGATTCATAATCCCACCATCGGTGTTTATAATGATTTATAATCCCACTCTCACTATTTATAATGATTTATAATCCCACTCTCACTGTTTATAATGATTTATAATCCCACCCTCAGTGTTTATAATGATTTATAATCCCACCCTCAGTGTTTATAATGATTTATAATCCCACTCACACTGTTTATAATGATTTATAATCCCACTCTCTGGTGTTTATAATGATTTATAATCCCACCCTCAGTGTTTATAATGATTTATAATCCCACTCTCTGGTGTTTATAATGATTTATAATCCCACCATCGGTGTTTATAATGATTTATAATCCCACTCTCTGTGTTTATAATGATTTACAATCCCACCCTCAGTGTTTATAATGATTTATAATCCCACTCTCACTGTTTATAATGATTTATAATCCCACTCTCTGGTGTTTATAATGATTTATAATCCCACTCTCAGTGTTTATAATGATTTATAATCCCACCATCAGTGTTTATAATGATTTATAATCCCACCCTCAGTGTTTATAATGATTTATAATCCCACCATCAGTGTTTATAATGATTTATAATCCCACTCTCTGGTGTATATAATGATTCATAATCCCACCATCGGTGTTTATAATGATTTATAATCCCACTCTCACTATTTATAATGATTTATAATCCCACTCTCACTGTTTATAATGATTTATAATCCCATTCTCAGTGTTTATAATGATTTATAATCCCACCCTCAGTGTTTATAATGATTTATAATCCCACCCTCAGTGTTTATAATGATTTATAATCCCACCATCAGTGTTTATAATGATTTATAATCCCACCATCAGTGTTTATAATGATTTATAATCCCACTCTCAGTGTTTATAATGATTTATAATCCCACTCTTACTGTTTATAATGATTTATAATCCCACCATCAGTGTTTATAATGATTTATAATTCCACCCTCAGTGTTTATAATGATTTATAATCCCACCCTCAGTGTTTATAATGATTTATAATCCCACCCTCAGTGTTTATAATGATTTATAATCCCACCCTCAGTGTTTATAATGATTTATAATCCCACCATCAGTGTTTATAATGATTTATAATCCCACTCTCTGGTGTTGATAATGATTTATAATCCCACTCTCTGGTGTATATAATGATTCATAATCCCACCATCCGTGTTTATAATGATTTATAATCCCACTCTCACTATTTATAATGATTTATAATCCCACTCTCACTGTTTATAATGATTTATAATCCCATTCTCAGTGTTTATAATGATTTATAATCCCACCCTCAGTGTTTATAATGATTTATAATCCCACCCTCAGTGTTTATAATGATTTATAATCCCACCCTCAGTGTTTATAATGATTTATAATCCCACTCACACTGTTTATAATGATTTATAATCCCACTCTCTGGTGTTTATAATGATTTATAATCCCACCCTCAGTGTTTATAATGATTTATAATCCCACTCTCTGGTGTTTATAATGATTTATAATCCCACCATCGGTGTTTATAATGATTTATAATCCCACTCTCTGTGTTTATAATGATTTACAATCCCACCCTCAGTGTTTATAATGATTTATAATCCCACTCTCACTGTTTATAATGATTTATAATCCCACTCTCTGGTGTTTATAATGATTTATAATCCCACCCTCAGTGTTTATAATGATTTATAATCCCACCATCAGTGTTTATAATGATTTATAATCCCACTCTCTGGTGTATATAATGATTCATAATCCCACCATCGGTGTTTATAATGATTTATAATCCCACTCTCACTATTTATAATGATTTATAATCCCACTCTCACTGTTTATAATGATTTATAATCCCATTCTCAGTGTTTATAATGATTTATAATCCCACCCTCAGTGTTTATAATGATTTATAATCCCACCCTCAGTGTTTATAATGATTTATAATCCCACCATCAGTGTTTATAATGATTTATAATCCCACCATCAGTGTTTATAATGATTTATAATCCCACTCTCAGTGTTTATAATGATTTATAATCCCACTCTCACTGTTTATAATGATTTATAATCCCACCATCAGTGTTTATAATGATTTATAATCCCACTCTCTGGTGTATATAATGATTCATAATCCCACCATCGGTGTTTATAATGATTTATAATCCCACTCTCACTATTTATAATGATTTATAATCCCACTCTCACTGTTTATAATGATTTATAATCCCACCATCGGTGTTTATAATGATTTATAATCCCACTCTCACTGTTTATAATGATTTATAATCCCACCATCGGTGTTTATAATGATTTATAATCCCACTCTCTGTGTTTATAATGATTTACAATCCCACCCTCAGTGTTTATAATGATTTATAATCCCACTCTCACTGTTTATAATGATTTATAATCCCACTCTCTGGTGTTTATAATGATTTATAATCCCACTCTCAGTGTTTATAATGATTTATAATCCCACCATCAGTGTTTATAATGATTTATAATCCCACCCTCAGTGTTTATAATGATTTATAATCCCACCATCAGTGTTTATAATGATTTATAATCCCACTCTCTGGTGTATATAATGATTCATAATCCCACCATCGGTGTTTATAATGATTTATAATCCCACTCTCACTATTTATAATGATTTATAATCCCACTCTCACTGTTTATAATGATTTATAATCCCACCCTCAGTGTTTATAATGATTTATAATCCCACCCTCAGTGTTTATAATGATTTATAATCCCACTCACACTGTTTATAATGATTTATAATCCCACTCTCTGGTGTTTATAATGATTTATAATCCCACCCTCAGTGTTTATAATGATTTATAATCCCACTCTCTGGTGTTTATAATGATTTATAATCCCACCATCGGTGTTTATAATGATTTATAATCCCACTCTCTGTGTTTATAATGATTTACAATCCCACCCTCAGTGTTTATAATGATTTATAATCCCACTCTCACTGTTTATAATGATTTATAATCCCACTCTCTGGTGTTTATAATGATTTATAATCCCACTCTCAGTGTTTATAATGATTTATAATCCCACCATCAGTGTTTATAATGATTTATAATCCCACCCTCAGTGTTTATAATGATTTATAATCCCACCATCAGTGTTTATAATGATTTATAATCCCACTCTCTGGTGTATATAATGATTCATAATCCCACCATCGGTGTTTATAATGATTTATAATCCCACTCTCACTATTTATAATGATTTATAATCCCACTCTCACTGTTTATAATGATTTATAATCCCATTCTCAGTGTTTATAATGATTTATAATCCCACCCTCAGTGTTTATAATGATTTATAATCCCACCCTCAGTGTTTATAATGATTTATAATCCCACCATCAGTGTTTATAATGATTTATAATCCCACCATCAGTGTTTATAATGATTTATAATCCCACTCTCAGTGTTTATAATGATTTATAATCCCACTCTTACTGTTTATAATGATTTATAATCCCACCATCAGTGTTTATAATGATTTATAATTCCACCCTCAGTGTTTATAATGATTTATAATCCCACCCTCAGTGTTTATAATGATTTATAATCCCACCCTCAGTGTTTATAATGATTTATAATCCCACCCTCAGTGTTTATAATGATTTATAATCCCACCCTCAGTGTTTATAATGATTTATAATCCCACTCTCTGTGTTTATAATGATTTACAATCCCACCATCAGTGTTTATAATGATTTATAATCCCACTCTCACTGTTTATAATGATTTATAATCCCACTCTCTGGTGTTGATAATGATTTATAATCCCACTCTCTGGTGTATATAATGATTCATAATCCCACCATCCGTGTTTATAATGATTTATAATCCCACTCTCACTATTTATAATGATTTATAATCCCACTCTCACTGTTTATAATGATTTATAATCCCATTCTCAGTGTTTATAATGATTTATAATCCCACCCTCAGTGTTTATAATGATTTATAATCCCACCCTCAGTGTTTATAATGATTTATAATCCCACCCTCAGTGTTTATAATGATTTATAATCCCACTCACACTGTTTATAATGATTTATAATCCCACTCTCTGGTGTTTATAATGATTTATAATCCCACCCTCAGTGTTTATAATGATTTATAATCCCACTCTCTGGTGTTTATAATGATTTATAATCCCACCATCGGTGTTTATAATGATTTATAATCCCACTCTCTGTGTTTATAATGATTTACAATCCCACCCTCAGTGTTTATAATGATTTATAATCCCACTCTCACTGTTTATAATGATTTATAATCCCACTCTCTGGTGTTTATAATGATTTATAATCCCACCCTCAGTGTTTATAATGATTTATAATCCCACCATCAGTGTTTATAATGATTTATAATCCCACTCTCTGGTGTATATAATGATTCATAATCCCACCATCGGTGTTTATAATGATTTATAATCCCACTCTCACTATTTATAATGATTTATAATCCCACTCTCACTGTTTATAATGATTTATAATCCCATTCTCAGTGTTTATAATGATTTATAATCCCACCCTCAGTGTTTATAATGATTTATAATCCCACCCTCAGTGTTTATAATGATTTATAATCCCACCATCAGTGTTTATAATGATTTATAATCCCACCATCAGTGTTTATAATGATTTATAATCCCACTCTCAGTGTTTATAATGATTTATAATCCCACTCTCACTGTTTATAATGATTTATAATCCCACCATCAGTGTTTATAATGATTTATTATTCCACCCTCAGTGTTTATAATGATTTATAATCCCACCCTCAGTGTTTATAATGATTTATAATCCCACCCTCAGTGTTTATGATGATTTATAATCCCACCCTCAGTGTTTATAATGATTTATAATCCCACCCTCAGTGTTTATAATGATTTATAATCCCACCATCAGTGTTTATAATGATTTATAATCCCACTCTCTGGTGTTGATAATGATTTATAATCCCACTCTCTGGTGTTTATAATGATTTATAATCCCACCATCGGTGTTTATAATGATTTATAATCCCACTCTCTGTGTTTATAATGATTTACAATCCCACCCTCAGTGTTTATAATGATTTATAATCCCACTCTCACTGTTTATAATGATTTATAATCCCACTCTCTGGTGTTTATAATGATTTATAATCCCACCCTCAGTGTTTATAATGATTTATAATCCCACCATCAGTGTTTATAATGATTTATAATCCCACCCTCAGTGTTTATAATGATTTATAATCCCACCATCAGTGTTTATAATGATTTATAATCCCACTCTCTGGTGTATATAATGATTCATAATCCCACCATCGGTGTTTATAATGATTTATAATCCCACTCTCACTATTTATAATGATTTATAATCCCACTCTCACTGTTTATAATGATTTATAATCCCATTCTCAGTGTTTATAATGATTTATAATCCCACCCTCAGTGTTTATAATGATTTATAATCCCACCCTCAGTGTTTATAATGATTTATAATCCCACCATCAGTGTTTATAATGATTTATAATCCCACCATCAGTGTTTATAATGATTTATAATCCCACTCTCAGTGTTTATAATGATTTATAATCCCACTCTCACTGTTTATAATGATTTATAATCCCACCATCAGTGTTTATAATGATTTATAATTCCACCCTCAGTGTTTATAATGATTTATAATCCCACCCTCAGTGTTTATAATGATTTATAATCCCACCCTCAGTGTTTATAATGATTTATAATCCCACCCTCAGTGTTTATAATGATTTATAATCCCACCCTCAGTGTTTATAATGATTTATAATCCCACCATCAGTGTTTATAATGATTTATAATCCCACTCTCTGGTGTTGATAATGATTTATAATCCCACTCTCTGGTGTACATAATGATTCATAATCCCACCATCCGTGTTTATAATGATTTATAATCCCACTCTCACTATTTATAATGATTTATAATCCCACTCTCACTGTTTATAATGATTTATAATCCCATTCTCAGTGTTTATAATGATTTATAATCCCACCCTCAGTGTTTATAATGATTTATAATCCCACCCTCAGTGTTTATAATGATTTATAATCCCACCCTCAGTGTTTATAATGATTTATAATCCCACTCACACTGTTTATAATGATTTATAATCCCACTCTCTGGTGTTTATAATTATTTATAATCCCACCTCAGTGTTTATAATGATTTATAATCCCACTCTCTGGTGTTTATAATGATTTATAATCCCACCATCGGTGTTTATAATGATTTATAATCCCACTCTCTGTGTTTATAATGATTTACAATCCCACCCTCAGTGTTTATAATGATTTATAATCCCACTCTCACTGTTTATAATGATTTATAATCCCACTCTCTGGTGTTTATAATGATTTATAATCCCACTCTCAGTGTTTATAATGATTTATAATCCCACCATCAGTGTTTATAATGATTTATAATCCCACCCTCAGTGTTTATAATGATTTATAATCCCACCATCAGTGTTTATAATGATTTATAATCCCACTCTCTGGTGTATATAATGATTCATAATCCCACCATCGGTGTTTATAATGATTTGTAATCCCACTCTCACTATTTATAATGATTTATAATCCCACTCTCACTGTTTATAATGATTTATAATCCCATTCTCAGTGTTTATAATGATTTATAATCCCACCCTCAGTGTTTATAATGATTTATAATCCCACCCTCAGTGTTTATAATGATTTATAATCCCACCATCAGTGTTTATAATGATTTATAATCCCACCATCAGTGTTTATAATGATTTATAATCCCACTCTCACTGTTTATAATGATTTATAATCCCACTCTCTGGTGTTTATAATGATTTATAATCCCACCCTCAGTGTTTATAATGATTTATAATCCCACCATCAGTGTTTATAATGATTTATAATCCCACCCTCAGTGTTTATAATGATTTATAATCCCACCATCAGTGTTTATAATGATTTATAATCCCACTCTCTGGTGTATATAATGATTCATAATCCCACCATCGGTGTTTATAATGATTTATAATCCCACTCTCACTATTTATAATGATTTATAATCCCACTCTCACTGTTTATAATGATTTATAATCCCATTCTCAGTGTTTATAATGATTTATAATCCCACCCTCAGTGTTTATAATGATTTATAATCCCACCCTCAGTGTTTATAATGATTTATAATCCCACCATCAGTGTTTATAATGATTTATAATCCCACCATCAGTGTTTATAATGATTTATAATCCCACTCTCAGTGTTTATAATGATTTATAATCCCACTCTCACTGTTTATAATGATTTATAATCCCACCATCAGTGTTTATAATGATTTATAATTCCACCCTCAGTGTTTATAATGATTTATAATCCCACCCTCAGTGTTTATAATGATTTATAATCCCACCCTCAGTGTTTATAATGATTTATAATCCCACCCTCAGTGTTTATAATGATTTATAATCCCACCCTCAGTGTTTATAATGATTTATAATCCCACCATCAGTGTTTATAATGATTTATAATCCCACTCTCTGGTGTTGATAATGATTTATAATCCCACTCTCTGGTGTATATAATGATTCATAATCCCACCATCCGTGTTTATAATGATTTATAATCCCACTCTCACTATTTATAATGATTTATAATCCCACTCTCACTGTTTATAATGATTTATAATCCCATTCTGTGTTTATAATGATTTATAATCCCACCCTCAGTGTTTATAATGATTTATAATCCCACCCTCAGTGTTTATAATGATTTATAATCCCACCCTCAGTGTTTATAATGATTTATAATCCCACCCTCAGTGTTTATAATGATTTATAATCCCACCCTCAGTGTTTATAATGATTTATAATCCCACTCACACTGTTTATAATGATTTATAATCCCACTCTCTGGTGTTTATAATGATTTATAATCCCACTCTCTGGTGTTTATAATGATTTATAATCCCACCCTCAGTGTTTATAATGATTTATAATCCCACTCTCTGGTGTTTATAATGATTTATAATCCCACCATCGGTGTTTATAATGATTTATAATCCCACTCTCTGTGTTTATAATGATTTACAATCCCACCCTCAGTGTTTATAATGATTTATAATCCCACTCTCACTGTTTATAATGATTTATAATCCCACTCTCTGGTGTTTATAATGATTTATAATCCCACCCTCAGTGTTTATAATGATTTATAATCCCACCATCAGTGTTTATAATGATTTATAATCCCACTCTCTGGTGTATATAATGATTCATAATCCCACCATCGGTGTTTATAATGATTTATAATCCCACTCTCACTATTTATAATGATTTATAATCCCACTCTCACTGTTTATAATGATTTATAATCCCATTCTCAGTGTTTATAATGATTTATAATCCCACCCTCAGTGTTTATAATGATTTATAATCCCACCCTCAGTGTTTATAATGATTTATAATCCCACCATCAGTGTTTATAATGATTTAT
Source organism: Tachysurus fulvidraco (assembly GCF_022655615.1). NCBI lineage: Eukaryota > Metazoa > Chordata > Actinopteri > Siluriformes > Bagridae > Tachysurus > Tachysurus fulvidraco. The sequence goes on along the minus strand of NC_062528.1, from coordinate 24,122,143 downwards.
AATCCCACCATCAGTGTTTATAATGATTTATAATCCCACTCTCAGTGTTTATAACGATTTATAATCCCACTCTCACTGTTTATAATGATTTATAATCCCACCATCAGTGTTTATAATGATTTATTATTCCACCCTCAGTGTTTATAATGATTTATAATCCCACCCTCAGTGTTTATAATGATTTATAATCCCACCCTCAGTGTTTATAATGATTTATAATCCCACCCTCAGTGTTTATAATGATTTATAATCCCACCCTCAGTGTTTATAATGATTTATAATCCCACCATCAGTGTTTATAATGATTTATAATCCCACTCTCTGGTGTTGATAATGATTTATAATCCCACTCTCTGGTGTTTATAATGATTTATAATCCCACCATCGGTGTTTATAATGATTTATAATCCCACTCCCTGTGTTTATAATGATTTACAATCCCACCCTCAGTGTTTATAATGATTTATAATCCCACTCTCACTGTTTATAATGATTTATAATCCCACTCTCTGGTGTTTATAATGATTTATAATCCCACCCTCAGTGTTTATAATGATTTATAATCCCACCATCAGTGTTTATAATGATTTATAATCCCACCCTCAGTGTTTATAATGATTTATAATCCCACCATCAGTGTTTATAATGATTTATAATCCCACTCTCTGGTGTATATAATGATTCATAATCCCACCATCGGTGTTTATAATGATTTATAATCCCACTCTCACTATTTATAATGATTTATAATCCCACTCTCACTGTTTATAATGATTTATAATCCCATTCTCAGTGTTTATAATGATTTATAATCCCACCCTCAGTGTTTATAATGATTTATAATCCCACCCTCAGTGTTTATAATGATTTATAATCCCACCATCAGTGTTTATAATGATTTATAATCCCACCATCAGTGTTTATAATGATTTATAATCCCACTCTCAGTGTTTATAATGATTTATAATCCCACTCTCACTGTTTATAATGATTTATAATCCCACCATCAGTGTTTATAATGATTTATAATTCCACCCTCAGTGTTTATAATGATTTATAATCCCACCCTCAGTGTTTATAATGATTTATAATCCCACCCTCAGTGTTTATAATGATTTATAATCCCACCCTCAGTGTTTATAATGATTTATAATCCCACCCTCAGTGTTTATAATGATTTATAATCCCACCATCAGTGTTTATAATGATTTATAATCCCACTCTCTGGTGTTGATAATGATTTATAATCCCACTCTCTGGTGTACATAATGATTCATAATCCCACCATCCGTGTTTATAATGATTTATAATCCCACTCTCACTATTTATAATGATTTATAATCCCACTCTCACTGTTTATAATGATTTATAATCCCATTCTCAGTGTTTATAATGATTTATAATCCCACCCTCAGTGTTTATAATGATTTATAATCCCACCCTCAGTGTTTATAATGATTTATAATCCCACCCTCAGTGTTTATAATGATTTATAATCCCACTCACACTGTTTATAATGATTTATAATCCCACTCTCTGGTGTTTATAATGATTTATAATCCCACCCTCAGTGTTTATAATGATTTATAATCCCACTCTCTGGTGTTTATAATGATTTATAATCCCACCATCGGTGTTTATAATGATTTATAATCCCACTCTCTGTGTTTATAATGATTTACAATCCCACCCTCAGTGTTTATAATGATTTATAATCCCACTCTCACTGTTTATAATGATTTATAATCCCACTCTCTGGTGTTTATAATGATTTATAATCCCACTCTCAGTGTTTATAATGATTTATAATCCCACCATCAGTGTTTATAATGATTTATAATCCCACCCTCAGTGTTTATAATGATTTATAATCCCACCATCAGTGTTTATAATGATTTATAATCCCACTCTCTGGTGTATATAATGATTCATAATCCCACCATCGGTGTTTATAATGATTTATAATCCCACTCTCACTATTTATAATGATTTATAATCCCACTCTCACTGTTTATAATGATTTATAATCCCATTCTCAGTGTTTATAATGATTTATAATCCCACCCTCAGTGTTTATAATGATTTATAATCCCACCCTCAGTGTTTATAATGATTTATAATCCCACCATCAGTGTTTATAATGATTTATAATCCCACCATCAGTGTTTATAATGATTTATAATCCCACTCTCAGTGTTTATAATGATTTATAATCCCAGTCTCACTGTTTATAATGATTTATAATCCCACCATCAGTGTTTATAATGATTTATTATTCCACCCTCAGTGTTTATAATGATTTATAATCCCACCCTCAGTGTTTATAATGATTTATAATCCCACCCTCAGTGTTTATAATGATTTATAATCCCACCCTCAGTGTTTATAATGATTTATAATCCCACCCTCAGTGTTTATAATGATTTATAATCCCACCATCAGTGTTTATAATGATTTATAATCCCACTCTCTGGTGTTGATAATGATTTATAATCCCACTCTCTGGTGTATATAATGATTCATAATCCCACCATCCGTGTTTATAATGATTTATAATCCCACTCTCACTATTTATAATGATTTATAATCCCACTCTCACTGTTTATAATGATTTATAATCCCATTCTCAGTGTTTATAATGATTTATAATCCCACCCTCAGTGTTTATAATGATTTATAATCCCACCATCAGTGTTTATAATGATTTATAATCCCACTCTCAGTGTTTATAATGATTTATAATCCCACCATCAGTGTTTATAATGATTTATAATCCCACTCTCTGGTGTATATAATGATTCATAATCCCACCATCGGTGTTTATAATGATTTATAATCCCACTCTCACTATTTATAATGATTTATAATCCCACTCTCACTGTTTATAATGATTTATAATCCCATTCTCAGTGTTTATAATGATTTATAATCCCACCCTCAGTGTTTATAATGATTTATAATCCCACCCTCAGTGTTTATAATGATTTATAATCCCACCATCAGTGTTTATAATGATTTATAATCCCACCATCAGTGTTTATAATGATTTATAATCCCACTCTCAGTGTTTATAATGATTTATAATCCCAGTCTCACTGTTTATAATGATTTATAATCCCACCATCAGTGTTTATAATGATTTATTATTCCACCCTCAGTGTTTATAATGATTATAATCCCACCCTCAGTGTTTATAATGATTTATAATCCCACCCTCAGTGTTTATAATGATTTATAATCCCACCCTCAGTGTTTATAATGATTTATAATCCCACCCTCAGTGTTTATAATGATTTATAATCCCACCATCAGTGTTTATAATGATTTATAATCCCACTCTCTGGTGTTGATAATGATTTATAATCCCACTCTCTGGTGTATATAATGATTCATAATCCCACCATCCGTGTTTATAATGATTTATAATCCCACTCTCACTATTTATAATGATTTATAATCCCACTCTCACTGTTTATAATGATTTATAATCCCATTCTCAGTGTTTATAATGATTTATAATCCCACCCTCAGTGTTTATAATGATTTATAATCCCACCCTCAGTGTTTATAATGATTTATAATCCCACCATCAGTGTTTATAATGATTTATAATCCCACTCTCAGTGTTTATAATGATTTATAATCCCACTCTCAGTGTTTATAATGATTTATAATCCCACTCTCACTGTTTATAATGATTTATAATCCCACTCTCACTATTTTTAATGATTTATAATCCCACTCTCACTGTTTATAATGATTTATAATCCCATTCTCAGTGTTTATAATGATTTATAATCCCACCCTCAGTGTTTATAATGATTTATAATCCCACCCTCAGTGTTTATAATGATTTATAATCCCACCCTCAGTGTTTATAATGATTTATAATCCCACCCTCAGTGTTTATAATGATTTATAATCCCACTCTCTGGTGTCACCCAAATTAGAATAATGTTCCCTTTTCAATCTGGTTACACTAAAGGTTTCTTCCTCATGTTGGCTCAGGGAGATTGTTGTTAATTAATTTATAATTATAATTAAAATAATAATTAATACATTTATATTTCGATTAATTTATACATTATATATTTATAAATTATCTAATGTTGAACTGAATGAAGCTAGTTAATGAAAAAATCATACAGACAAGAAGAATCTTTTTGTTGTTGTTGTTGTGGTATTTTCTGTAACATGACATGACTCTCACATGAACTCTGTAGAACTTTAGAGATTTAGACCTAATCTTATATTTTTAGCCAACTGACAATCTCAGATAACTCAGATCTGACTCAGATCTGTTCCTCTCCCAGCTGGGATTCACTCCTTCAACAGCCAATTTTTTTGTGTAAACTCAACCCAACCGGTGACGTCAGTCGACCGAGGCCTCGGCGTTACGTGCAGCATGTCTACCTCTATGACCTTTCCCCTTTACACAATAACTCCTGCCAGCGCTCTGCAGACCTGCTTAAAGTCTCTATGACATCTGAAAGGCAATTTATTTGATCATGATCACATGTACAATGATATGAAATCAATGATATGAAAAAAAAATTAAACCTGAAAAACGATTCTTCATTTTGTTAATAATAATAAAACAAAAGCCCACAGACATGCAGAAGTGACCCGGTTTTGTTATCTCGTCTTTTGTTCAGAGGATCTGCTTTATCTCTGGTGGTTTGTTTGCTCTCAAGGACAAACTGCAGCGTCGAGTTTAATCTGCGGTGTGTATACAGCCTTCATTTCCTAACGCTTATCCGAACTTCTCGGGTCACGGGGAGCCTGTGTCTATCTCAGGCGTCATCGGGCATCGAGGCAGGATACACCCTGGACTGAGTGCCAACCCATCACAGGGCACACACACTCTCATTCACTCACACACTCACACACGACGGACAATTTTCCAGAGATGCCAATCAACCTACCATGCATGTCTTTGGACCGGGGGAGGAAACCGGAGTACCTGGAGGAAACCCCCGAGGCACGGGGAGAACATGCAAACTCCACACACACAAGGCGGAGGCGGGAATCGAACCCCCAACCCTGGAGGTGTGAGGCGAACATGCTAACCACTAAGCCCCATAAACTTACCATTTATCATATATTTAATAAGCCGCAGCGCCCAAAACGTATCAGTCCGCACCGCTGTCTCTTTGGAAACGGGCAGGAACCAAGCGCGTCTCCCCTGGAGCTCTTAGTCGAGCCTGACACTTATCAGCCAATCAAAAACAAGAGGCTACACAACAGCTAATCAGAAAATAGCACTATTGTATCTGGGTAAGATTTAACACAACCAATAAAAAAAGAGATGTCACTCTTGGATATCTTCAAAACTTGAGAGCCCTGTGTATGTGTGAAAAATAAAGGCTAGATAAACACCAAGGTTTGGAGTCACAGAATATTCACAACATTTATAAAACAAAATCATGAAAAAACATTTTAAATTGTACAAAAGCCAGGTGTTAATGATGTCTGCACTTTGTCCACCATTTATAAGTCAGGAGTCTAATCAGATATCAGTTTCTTATCCTGTTTACAGAAAAACATTTATGTTTCCTCACATTTTTACTCCTTTACAGACTTTTTTCACTTCTATTAGCTGAAAACTTTGTGTCTAGTCAAAATGCGGAGCCTCAGAGGCTGGGATAAAGTAATGACGTATGATGGAGAAATCTGCTCTGCTTAAAGGGTGAATTAACCTTCATCAGCAGTCTGAGTGCTGAGGTTAAAAATAAACATCGAATAATGAAGAAATAATAAAACAAATTGGACCTGATCGACAGTCGAGACCTGATAAGGCCGTGGACTTAATGATAAAAGTCCTCCTTATTTACTTTGTGTGGTCTGGTTGAAAGACAAACAAGCTGTGTGTGTGTGTGTGTGTGTGTGTGTGTGTGTGTGTGTGTGTGTGTGTGTGTGTGTGTGTGTGTGTGTGTGTGTGCGTGCGTGCGTGCGTGCGTGTGTGTGTGTAAAGGGCGGCTGGTGTTACTAGAGTTCAGGCACTCACAGGGAAGGTTAAAAAAGGGAAAGTTTAACAGAGAAATCACAGTTAAAGATGTGCTGAACCTACACCAGTTCACAGAGTATAGACTCTACTGAACACTAATGATACTGAACACTAATGATACTGAACACTAGTTATACTGAACACTAATGATACTGAACACTAATGATACTGAACACTAGTTATACTGAACACTGACAATAATGAACACTAATGATACTGAACACAAGTGATACTGAACACTAATGATACTGAACACTAGTTATAATGAACACTAATGATACTGAACACAAGTGATACTGAACACTAATGATACTGAACACTGACAATAATGAACATTAATGATACTGAACACTAATGATACTGAACACTGATGATACTGAACACTAATGATACTGAACACTAATGACACTGAACACTAGTTATACGGAACACTAATGATACTGAACACTAATGACACTGAACACTAGTTATACTGAACACTAATGACACTGAACACTAATACTGAACACTGACAATAATGAACACTAATGATACTGAACACAGACAATAATGAACACTAATGATACTGAACACTAGTTATACTGAACACTAATGATACTGAACACTAGTTATACTGAACACTAATGATACTGAACACTAGTTATACTGAACACTAAGAATAATGAACACTAATGATACTGAACACTAGTTATAATGAACACTAATGATACTGAACACAAGTGATACTGAACACTAATGATACTGAACACTAGTTATACTGAACACTGACAATACTGAACACTTATGATACTGAACACTAATGATACTGAACACTGACAATAATGAACACTAATGATACTGAACACTAGTTATACTGAACACCAATGATACTGAACACTAATGACACTGAACACTAGTTATACTGAACACTAATGATACTGAACACTAGTTATACTGAACACTGACAATAATGAACACTAATGATACTGAACACTAGTTATACTGAACACTGACAATAATGAACACTAATGATACTGAACACTGACAATAATGAACACTAATGATACTGAACACTAGTTATACTGAACACTAATGATACTGAACACTAGTTATACTGAACACTGACAATAATGAACACTAATGATACTGAACACTAATGATACTAAACAATAATGATACTGAACAATAATGACACTGAACACTAGTTATACTGAACACTAATGACACTGAACACTAGTTATAATGAACACTAATGATACTGAACACTAGTTATACTGAACACTGACAATAATGAACACTAATGATACTGAACACTAATGATACTGAACACTAGTTATACTGAACACTGACAATAATGAACACTAATGATACTGAACACTAGTTATAATGAACACTAATGATACTGAACACTAGTTATAATGAACACTAATGATACTGAACACTAGTTATACTGAACACTAATGATACTGAACAATAATGACACTGAACACTAGTTATACTGAACACTAATGACACTGAACACTAGTTATAATGAACACTAATGATACTGAACACTAGTTATACTGAACACTGACAATAATGAACACTAATGATACTGAACAGACAATAATGAATACTAATGATACTGAACACTAATAACACTGAACACTAGTTATACTGAACACTAATGATACTGAACACTGACAATAATGAACACTAATGATACTGAACACTAATGACACTGAACACTAGTTATACTGAACATTAATGATACTGAACACTAATGATAATGAACACTAATGATACTGAACACTAATGACACTGAACACTAGTTATACTGAACACTTACAATACTGAACACTAGTTATACTGAACACTAATGATACTGAACACTGTGGATACTGAACACGGACAATACTGAATTCTAATGATAATGAACAGTGAGGATACAGAACACAAGACCCCGGTAAGACCCCACAACATCTCCTCTCTCCTCAGTCCCCAGGATCCACCTGCTTCATCCTCCATGCCTCCTTTTAATTCATTTGAAATTGACAGCCCTTTTTACAGTGGACATTAAGGAGATTGTTGTCCTCAAACACCACATGGAGTCGCATCTCCTCTTTAGTATAGCAGAGTCTAACTGGAGCTGTAGATCTCTAGATGCCTCAGGATCCTAACAGGGTCGCCCTCGTCTCAGTGGGGGTCCAAAATCTTCATGGCACAGAAGATGATCAGAGTTGGTCCAATGTCTGGGTGCCTCGTGATGGTAGGAAGAGAATAATAATACTGAATGCTGACATTCTGTGTTGATAACAAGAAACTCAGTTCAAGAAAACCCCACTGACACTGAACACTAAAGATACTGAACACTGAGGACACTGAACACTAAAGATACTGAACACTGAGGACACTGAACACTAAAGATACTGAACACTGAGGACACTGAACACTAAAGATACTGAACACTGAGGACACTGAACACTAAAGATACACTCACACACATACACACACACACACCCCTACACACAAGAGCACACACACACACACACACACACACCCCTACACACAAGAGCACACACACACACACCCATACACATGCACGCACACACACACACACACACACACACACACACACACACACACACACACACACACACACACAAGAGCACACACACACACACATGCACACACACACACACCCACACACACACACACAGTGCTGAGGAATTTTTCAGTGGAAAAAATGACATTTACACAATACAGGCAGCTGAACAAACATCATCATCATCATCATCATCATCATCATCATGATGCTTTAAATGGTTGTGATATTAATAATCTCTGTTAGTTCATTGTGTTTATTTTTCACCCACATGCCGTCTCCACTATCGTTGAGGCTTTAATTATCATTACGAATTAAAAAGTTTAAATGTTCACATCATTCAGTCATTTCCACAACCTCATTACATCAGACTGACATTATTAGACATGATCAGACCTTCAAAGTGCTGAAGGTTCATGTGAGTCTTCAGCTTGACATACTGTGTTTTATACAACACTGATCTAACTGTGGAATTAATCTATTTGCAGCTATTAAAGGACTGCACTAGCTACACTGACTAGCATGCTAGCTAGACGTCTGCTACAGCTAAGACATAAAGCTGCGTTTCAGCTTTTACCACATGACTTTTTTCATGTTCATGTTTTAGGAAGTAAATATTAAGTGTTTTGTTTAAATTTCAAAATGCAAAAGCAATATTTTAAAAATGTTTTAATTTCCTCATCAATGGAACAGCAGATCATTTAAAAAGCCTTTTCATGATCAGATATCTACTGCTGTAATGATCAGATATCTACTGCTGTAATGATCAGATATCTACTGCTGTAATGATCAGATATCTACTGCTGTAATGATCAGATATCTACTGCTGTAATGATCAGATATCTACTACAGCATGTCTACTACTACTCGGCCTAATGTTAAATTGATAGTAATAGAAATAGTTCATGAAATTTCATGAAGTATTTTTCATGAAGTATTTTTGGGGAGTTTTTTTTTTTAAATTCCATTATAAAAATAAGCTCATAAAAACATAACATTATTTTAAAACGACTTAATAAAAGTAAAATAATTCTCTCTCTCTCTCTCTCTCTCTCTCTCTCTCTCTCTCTAATTACAGAAATGATTAAATATACAATAATACACTTATTACACATATCATGGAAGTTGGGAAGTTTTCATCACCAGTGACATTTTAAACCCGGCTGAAATCCACTCTAACACTCTGTATTCTCTCTTTACGTTTCTTAAGGATTCACTAAAAAATTAAACCAAGATGTTAAAACGTTTCGTTGGTGCAAAAAGGTTTAATCGTGGTTTAATTTTTTTGAACATCAAAAAACATGATGTTTTAACAGTGATGTGTGAAAGACGTTTAAATTCATTGTAAATTTGATCAAGCAAAACCTCATTATAAATAATAATAATAATAATAATAATAATAATAATAATAATAATAATAATAATAATAATAACTTTTGACCAAACAAATAATTAATTCCTTTTTAAATGCTTGTAAAAATGGACTTGGGCCAGATTTATAATATAATAATTCCTATGGATAAATAAGTAAGTAAGAAAATAAATAAATAATATAATATAATATAAGTAAATCAGTAGAATTGACGAAGTGATCATGTCCCTGTAAGAGAGTTGAAGTGTGTGTACATGTCCAGCAGGTGTCAGTGTTTCATCACGACTGAATATTAAACTGTAGACTGTACAGGACTGGAGCTCGCGCTGATTAGCTGATTATCATGTAGCATGAATATCTATTCATTAATTAACTAATTATATAAATCTTTATGATATTGATAAGATTTCCTACGTAAAAACAGGTTAAATAGTAAAACTACAGAGATCTGTACGGTATAATGCTACAGATGGTTTTATAGCTGAGACTCATTTATTAGCCTGATTAGCAAACCAGAGACCAGATGATGTTTTTGGCTCAATGTTCTGCTTTTTATTCAATATTAATGTAACTCAGCAACTGTATAATGTGATCAGCACTGTTAGCTAGCCAGCTAACCTGAGGTAGAGCTGCACTTATGTTAGCTAGCTACAAAGCTCATCAGCTAATGATTACTTGTGTGAGGAGTTAATGCTAGTCCTGATTCACGCTAGTACAAATTCATGCTAGTACAAATTTATGCTAGTCCATATTCATGCTAGTCTTGATTCATGCTAGCTGTATTCAGATAAATTTCTATAGCATGTCACTTAAACCTGTAGCCCAGGTAACTACGTGGTGTTGTGATGTCATATGATTTGTTGATGAAAATGTAAATTAAACTCCGCATTTGATCCACACTCAAAAACACTCAGAAAATTAACCTTAGAGTTTAGCAGTTAATTGGTTAGTGATTAGATTTTAATCGTTTATTTAATACTTACAACCTGACAGTTAACGTAATGTCAGCTGGTCTGCTAGTGTAATTAGCTACTAGTGTAAACTGAACAAAAGCAACCCATCTAACTATGTTGCTATACTTTAGTCCTGTTTAATATCGGCCGCTCTTTTAGGTTAACAGGCTAAATTGAGCTGAAGAAGTGATTTTTGATTAAAATGTAAATTAAACTCATTAGGTTTTTTTTTATTAAGCTAATTAGGTTGCTAGCTGTGAGCAAAGAACGTTAGCTATGCTCGCTGCTTAGCTGGCTAGCACTTCCACAGTTCTGTACTGAAGTAGCTAGCCAAGTAAGCTAATGTCGCTATGCTGCGTTATAAAGATAGCTTTTGTGTTAAAAGCAGTCGTGAAGCTAAAGAAGTGACAATGAAGGTTAATGATCGTGGTCACACGATCTGATTGGTGATTGGTGGATTCAGCCCCTAAGCTCCACCCTTGTTGGCTCACAGATGCTGTGATAAACATATCTACGTGATTAAACTGATGGAAAGAAAAAATGAACATAAATTTTGTTGAAATTGTCTAAAGATCTGGAGGTTTAACATCCAGATGAACTGATGGTTAAAGTTAAACGTACGGTTTCTCCTCCACAGGCAGAGCAAGAAAGTGATGCAGCACTGAGATAATGGCTTTATGATTTATATTCTCTAAAGTGTGCCGCCTCAGCGGATAAACCATGAGCTCTTTATCACGGAGGTGAAAGTAGACGAGAGCGAAAGAAAAAACCCTCGATAAGTGCCCTCACAGTAAGAGCTGTTATTTTTATAATCATTGTGTACCGCAAGAGCCGAGAGTCTATAAAACGCTTTAAACCGGCGTGGCATGACTGCTGTGACCGGACGTCGCCATGACAACATACCGGGACGGACGACGCAGCACAGCTTTCGATTTTCACTTTGACCTTATAGACACACCACAGCGTGGGTCAGAGGGTGTCGATTAATGTTCTCTCAAATCGCAGGTTTATATTCAATCGCTCCTCGATACGTGATCGTTTCCATAGTAACTGTTACAAGGCACATCGCCGTTGATGTGTGAGGAGATGTTTATTTATGGAAGGAGTCTCCAGTGTGAGCACTTTGTAACAGTCAGAGGAGGAGAAGATGGAACAGAGGAGTCAGACGTTTGTCTGTAGCTTGTCTGTGCTGCTTCACCATTAAAACAGACCCGATGCGCTTTGTGCTGAGGGACATTTCAGATTATTAGAATTTAGAGTTAGACAGAAGTTTATGCTGTTAACCTTATGCTGTTCTGTGGGTGTGGCTAAAGGTTACTCAGCTGTGCCTGGACTGCGTTCAGGAGCGAGATCTGTGACTTATGACCGAGTCTGAAAAAAAATCAATCGGTTCAGTTTGTCCTTGTAATGTTTGCACAAAAAAAAAACACCAGTTTAAAAAAAAAAATTCAGTGAAAGCAAGAAGAAAAAAAAACAGAACATGGAGATCGACTGCTGCACAAAATATGCAGATCTGCTTTTATTCTTCAAACACAATAAAAACTAAATAAAGAATTATTCACATTGTCGTGTGGATCAATTCTGTCAAAACAAACCAACAAAAAAGCTTATTCTAACATAATTACTTAAAAACACCTACAGCTTTATCGTTTTCCTCATAAATAGGCGCAAAAGAGAGAGGTGTAAAAAGTTTTGCTCTAGACACAGTGTAGAGGAAGAGATGATCAGCCATGTGTCGGGGTTAAACACCAATCTGCCTCTAATTAACACCCGTGCCAACAACATTCACATTCATACAGCAGAACTGTGGCGTACAAAACAATTTCAGCTGAGAAAAAATAAACTTTACTCCATTTTATTTAGCAACATTTTTACCAGCTGATCAACGCATCGTCATCGTTATTGAAAAAAAAACAAAAAAAACCCTGAAAATCCAGAGAAATTATGGCAATAAAATAAGTTTAATTTTATTTACTTACAAAAGTCCAGAGAGGCTGAGTATTATTATTATTATTATTATTATTATTATTATTATTTTGTCCCATTATGTCAGAGTCAAGAGCACATGAATGAGTTTAGTCCATTTATAATGTAAATGCGCCTTCACAACTCTACAGCTACGTGCTAATCGTTAGCATCAGTCATTAGCCAGTTTGCGTTTAGCATCCGGTTGCCTGGCAATGGTTGTCCCTTTTAACTAACCGGTAGAATGAGTTTACTAGTTTATTTTAACACAGTGTATGTAACCATGGCAACAATCATAAACAACAGTGAATAATAGAACTTTATATGTTTATTTATTTTTTTTTTTTTAATTAAAAGACTGAAACGTTACCATGGCAACACTGTATAGGGTGTTAGAAAGTTAACATAGAAGGTTCTGCAGATGTTCTTCAGTCCTCAGTTTTATACAGTTGTTGTAAAGGAGAAGACAATTCTAGGGTTCTAAGAGTTCTAGCTTTATTTCCTTCTGGAAGAGCGATTCGACTGATAGAACTTTATCTAGGACCATCAAAAGAACCACAAAGTGTTGTAGATTAAACAGTTCACACGGTTGTTACTGATGGTTTCTACACTTATGTTAACAGTTTTAGATTTATCTAAAGAGGTTCTACATAAAACCTTTATGAATAACCCTCAAAAAGCGAGACTGAAGAAACATTAAGAGTGCGAGGTGTTCTACAAGCGTCCGTAAGAGTTCTAGATCTAAGCACAAGGTTTCTGTTTGTTACATGTGTGTATATCCTGTAGTAACCAACCTTACAGGAAGTTTCTCTGGATGATTAACACTAAAGTGCATTATTTCAGGGTTCTAAATAAAACCTTTAAGGGTTAATGCAAAAAGTGCAACTGCAGAACCTGGTAACTTTCTAGACCCTCAGCAGGATATATTAAGATGACGAGAAGTCGTGGTCTAACGGTTAGAGAGTTTGACTCCTACCCCTAAGGTTGTGGGTTCGAGTCTCTGGCCGGCAATACGACGACTGAGGTGCCCTCGAGCGAGGCACCGTACCCCCAAATGGCTGCCCACGGCTCCGGGTGTGTGTTCACGGTGTGTGTGTGTGTTCACTGCTGTGTGTGTGTGTGTGTGTGTACTTTGGATGGGTTAAATGCAGAGAACAAATTCTGAGTCTGTGTCACCGTACTTAGCCGTACATCACGTCACACGCTTATATTGATAATGATAATATAAACATGCTCAGTATCTCTGGACTTTTGACGTTCATCACCTTTCTTTGCTTATAAACAGTTTCTGGAAATAAAAGATAGAGTTTGTAAACTCTATCTGGGAGTAAATAATCACACAGATTCTATTTACAGCATGGATCAAGATCAGGGCTAAAAAGAAGCCACTACACAGTTCACAGCCAGGAGCCATGAAGTAAATCACTCTATAATCACAACAGAGCTCGGGGTCTAAGGCAGGGGACTAAAAGATCTTTACAGAGAGAGAGAGAGAGAGAGAGAGAGAGGGAGGGAGAGGGGGGTGAGGGGGGAGAGCGAGAGGAAGAGAGAGAGAGAGGGAGGGTCTCATTCACATATTCTCTTATGCATTTTTGTATTATTTTAAAATAATTAAAAAGTAATTAAAAAGTTTAGCAGTTTTGGTTTTTATTTTGCTCTCTAAGTGTGTTCACATAAGCCATTATTATTATTATTATTATTATTATTATTATTATTATTATTATTATCATTTCCCATCTTGTGATAGACAGCTGAACATAGCTTGGATCTATAAGTGACATATTGTCAGTTTTTTGGGCAACATTTAGAAACGTTCCTACAGCCATAACACAAACGTTAGTGCAACACAAATGTTACTG
>NC_062528.1:24092424-24104924 GCF_022655615.1 Tachysurus fulvidraco | reverse complement strand
CAATTTGTATTTCAGACAAAATTAAGTCTTTATCTTCACTCGGTTTTAATGACGATCATCTGTTGCATCAGTTAAGTCGCCTGCTGAGAACGGATGGGAAAAAACAATCAAGTAGTTGCTCTTTTAAATGTTTCTCGAATCCCCCAGATGAGAAATGTACCACAATAAGCTCTCAATAGGCTTTCATATTCAAATAAGAAGGTTTTACTGTTTCTTTTTTTCTTTCTTTCATGGGAACTGTTTCAACTGGAAAAATGTGTAAATGTGTGATGTTTCCCAGCATGCCTTTCACAGAGGTACTAAAAAGTGTTCGGTAACAAAAGACGACACTGAACATTCACTACAGTATGTGTTCTTAACCCATCTGGCTGATACAGCGATTAGCTTAAAAAAATCTAATAAAACGAACGGAAAGCTTTACACATTACAGACGGTCCAGAGCTAGTGGATGCTGAAGGAATGAAGGAATGTGTGTGTGTGTGTGTGTGTGTGTGTGTGTGTGTGTGTGTGTGTGTGTGTGTGTGTGTGTGTGTGTGTGTGCGTGCGTGTGTGTGTGGTGCACAGCTATGCTCTCTTATGTGCTAAGTTCTGGCTGAGTTACAAGGTACTGTAGAGTAGGTCTCTGAATATACACTGAACATTAAACACTAAACCTGCTCTATAAATCTGTAAACTTACCTGTAAATCAGTCAATTTGCTCTTTAATACTGTAAAACTGAATTGGACATCTGGGAATTGACCTTGTAATTTTATACTGTAGATCTGTATGTAACTGTAATCCGTATGTAACTGTAATCCGTATGTAACTGTAATCTGTATGTAACTGTAATCTGTATGTAACTGTAATCCGTACATAACTAATCCGTATGTAACTCTAATCCGTATGTAACTGTAATCCGTATGTAACTGTAATCTGTATGTAACTGTAATCTGTATGTAACTGTAATCCGTACATAACTAATCTGTATGTAACTGTAATCCGTATGTAACTGTAATCCGTATGTAACTGTAATCTGTATGTAACTGTAATCTGTATGTAACTGTAATCCGTACATAACTAATCTGTATGTAACTGTAATCCGTATGTAACTGTAATCCGTATGTAACTGTAATCTGTATGTAACTGTAATCTGTATGTAACTGTAATCCGTACATAACTAATCTGTATGTAACTAATCTGTACATAACTGTAATCTGTATGTAACTGTAATCTGTATGTAACTAATCTGTATGTAACTAATCTGTATGTAACTAATCTGTATGTAACTGTAATCTGTATGTAACTAATCTGTATGTAACTGTAATCTGTATGTAACTAATCTGTATGTAACTGTAATCTGTATGTAACTAATCTGTATGTAACTAATCTGTATGTAACTGTAATCTGTATGTAACTAATCTGTATGTAACTGTAATCTGTATGTAACTGTAATCTGTATGTAACTGTAATCTGTACATAACTAATCTGTATGTAACTGTAATCTGTATGTAACTGTAATCTGTATGTAACTGATCTGTGCGTAACTAATTTGTATCAAACTGTAATCTGTATGTAACTGTAATCTGTATGTAACTAATCTGTACGTAACTAATCTGTACATAACTGTAATCTGTATGTAACTGTAATCTGTATGTAACTGTAATCTGTATGTAACTGTAATCTGTACATACCTGTAATCGGTATATAACTGTAATCTGTATGTAACTGTGATCTGTATGTAACTAATGCTGGACACACACATGCACACACACACAGTAATCTGTATATAACAGAGAGAGAGAGAGAGAGAGAGAGAGAGAGAGAGAGAGAGAGAGAGAGAGAGAGAGAGAGAGAGAGAGAGAGTGGGGAGAGAGAGAGAACAGAGTGATAGAGATAATAACTCCATTACTGTGGTGTCAAAAGGGGTCATTTGCTCTTTAATTAGTTTTGTTTCAACCACGAGCGTGTGTGAGTGAGTGTGTGTGAGAGAATGTGTGTGTGTGTGAGTGAGTGCTTGTTTGTGTTTAATCAAAATGTGCGAACACGTACAACAGTGTGTATTAATAACTTCTGTCCTGTCCATCAGAAATGAATGAGGAACTATGACATGGAGGACCAGCTGCTCTACATACACACACACACACACACACACACACACACACACACACACACACACACACACCTCGTCCACCTCCGGTTTACACTTGTGTTCTGCATTCTCTTTAATATGGACATAACCGCAGAAGTTCATATAATAGTAATATTTATTAGGCCCGAGCACCGAATGGTGCGAAGCCATATTGTTTTTGCTCGGGTTTATTCTTTTCTTTTTTTTTTTTAGCACACATTGGCCAATTGGGGTCCCTTAACATGCTCGAAAACTCTTGAAATTCAGCACACACGTCAGAGTCGTGCGACACTAGGCTCGGGCAAAGGCTGGAATACGGGCGTGGCAGGGGGCTCTGTAGTGCCCCCTGTAATGCAAAAACAAACATTGGTGCACAGATCGGGCAATTATGTACGCACATGTACGAGAGTTGGTACGAATATAGATCTCATCGACCCGAGCAACTTTCGCGCTCTAAACTATGATGGGTTGGCACTCTGTCCAGGGTGTATCCTGCCTTGATGCCCGATGACGCCTGAGATAGGCACAGGCTCCCCGTGACCCGAGAAGTTCGGATAAGCGGTAGAAAATGAATGAACTTAACACAGCTAGCTAACGTGTGCAAAGTAAACTGGTAAGCGAACAATTCTCTGAGAAAAACATGACCGCATTTTTGTTCTGCATTATTTAGGAATTTGGTTGCAATGGAAGACAGATCGAGGTCACTAGCTTTGAGAAAGGAGTGACAATGATAATTTAGGGGTGTGTGTGTGTGTGTGTGTGTGTATAAAGACTCTAGAGTTTACGCAGAATGATGAAAGAAATAAAAAGCCCCCTGTGTGCAGAGGGTCTGCAGGCTGCAACAGTGTTAATGAGAGAGATCAGAGGAGATGATCAGACTGGTCTAATCTGACAGGAAGACTACAGTAACTCTGATCATCACTTTGTACATGAATCAAGCACAGAGAAGCCTGAGGTGGATGAGCTACAATGGCAGAAGACCACAGCAGGTTCCTCTCCTGTCAGCCAGGAATAGGAAGCTGAGACTGCAGTGGGCAAAAGAGTCCGTGTGTGTGTGTGTGTGTGTGTGTGTGTGTGGTCACCTGGGCCATAGATGGTGAGTGCAGTTGCATCGAATGGTTGCCCATCTGCTGCTGGAGGCCGATGTGCTGGTGTAGCGGGGGGCTGATCTGTAGAGGAGGGGGCGAGGCAGCCGCCATGTTGCCCATGCTAATGTTACCACCTGGCCTGGAGGTGCTGCCCCGAGTCAGTCCGGGCTGCATGGGAGGCAGATGGGGCTGCTGGGGGTATGGAGGAGCCATGTAGAGAGCTGGATGTGACTGAAAGGATGAAGGCTTCGGACCAAGCATCTGAGACGCCTGGGAGACCTTCACGTCGGCCGGCTCACTGTAACTCTGTAGGAACATTAGTAAACAGAAACACTTATGTCTCCGTGGTCTAGAACACAGGACCCTCAGCTAGACAAGGTTCACCCCAGAACATAAAGCATTACATCTCTGACAGTTATCATTACTACTGGGGTAAATCTGGGGCACGGTGGTGTGAAAAAGTATTGGCTGGTATTCCTGATTTTATTTTATTTTTTTAATTGTTTTGCATGTTGGGGTGCACGGTGGCTTAGTGGTTAGCACGTTTGCCTCACACCTCCAGAGTCGGGGTTCGATTCCCACCTCCGCCTTGTGTGTGTGGAGTTTGCATGTTCTCCCCGTGCCTCGGGGGTTTCCTCCGGGTACTCCGGTTTCCTCCCCCGGTCCAAAGACATGCATGGTAGGTTGATTGGCATCTCTGGAAAATTGTCCGTAGTGTGTGTGTGTGTGAATGAGAGTGTGTGTGTGCCCTGTGATGGGTTGGCACTCCGTCCAGGGTGTATCCTGCCTCGATGCCCCATGACGCCTGAGATAGGCACAGGCTCCCCGTGACCCGAGGTAGTTCGGATAAAGCGGTAGAAAATGAGTGAGTGAGTGAGTGTTTTGCATGTTTGTCACACATTAATGTTTCAGATCATCAAACAAATTTAAATATTAGTGAAATATAACAAGTAAACACAACATGCAGTTTATATTAAGGGAAAACTAAATCCAAACCCACATGGCCCTGTGTGAAAAAGTATTTGCCCCCCTGTTAAAACATAACAGTGATTTATCACACCTGAGTTTAATGTCTCTAGCCACACCCAGGCCTGATTTCTGCCACACCCAGGCCTGATTACTGCCACACCCAGGCCTGATTTCTGCCACACCCAGGCCTGATTACTGCCACACCCAGGCCTGATTACTGCCACACCTGCTCACGATCGATAGATCACTTAAATAAGACCTGACTGACAAAGTGATGTAAACCAAAAGATCCTCAAAAGCTACACGTCATGCCGAGATCCAAATAAATTCAGGAACAAATGAGAAAGTAATTGAGATCTATCAGCCTTTAAAAGGTTATAAAGCCGTTTTCAAAGCTTTGGGACTCCAGTGAACCACATTGAGAGCCGTTATACACACATTGGGAAAACATGGAACAGTGGTGTAACTTCCCAGAAGTCCCCGGAGCGGCCGAGTCAAAGAACCTGAATCCTATTGAGATGCTGTGGCAGGACCTTGAAAAGGCGGTTCATGCTCGAAAACCCTCCAATGTGGCTGAATTACAACAATTACACAAAGACAAGTGGACCAAAATTCTTCCACAGTGCTGTTACAGACTCACTAAGTTATCGCAAAACACTCGGTTGCAGTTCTTTGCTGCTAAGTGTGAACGAACCAGTTATTAGGTTAAGGGGGCCAACACTTTTTCACACAGGGCCGTGTAGGTTTGGTTTCCCTTAATAATAAAAACCTTCATTTAAAAAGTACATTGTGTGTTTACTTATGTTATCTTTGACTAATGTTTAAATTCGTTTGATGATCTGAAAAATCAGGAAGGGGGCCAACATTTTTCACACCGCTGTATCTCAGTCCGAAGGTCTCTCTGTATACCTGCGAGACGAGCGTGGCTCTGTAAGCAGCCAGCTGTTTTAGATACTCCTTCTTTGCCGTCTCGGTCTTCTTCTTATACACCTGAGATGAACAGAACACAGAAGGAACCACGTCAGCACGTTCTACAGGAGCTCTGACACGGAGACACACCGTTTATAATCATCCTGTGTTGTACATCTAGACGCGTTGTTGCACTGTCGTCTTGGAGACGCTTTAAAAACATTTCAGTGCAGTTTTATGGCTTCTACTTTTAGGTTCCTCTGCATGTGTGTGATTATTTGTACATCAGTGCATCAGAGTGTTTATTGCCTCCATGTTCAGACACACAGAGACACAGAGACACGCTGTTCTTTTTATTAGACTAACATCCTGTCATAAACACAGTGTCACTGTCCCTCATACACACGTGAAGGAGTGAGGACCATATCGGCGTAACAATACGCCGCCATGAGCAAATCTCAAATAGTTATACCGTTTATTTATTCCTGCTCTTACACAAACACACACACACACACACACACACACACACACACACACACACACACACACACACACACACATGCGCATACCTGAAACGAAACTTATATAAGATGAGTGTGTTTCCTTTTCGTGCCAATCCAAACCAGACCACAACAAAAACACACTGAGAACACGTAGCTCTCTCGTCTCCAGGCCGAGCACAGTTTCATTCTGTGTTTTGTTTTTCCACCCACATGATGAAAAGGTGTCATTATATTTACTGTTAGACATTTTCAGGGGCTGTCCCAATATATTGAGCTTAAGTTTATTTAGAATTTAGTAAAGTGGTTAATGATGGATGTTTACACGTGTCCTTGTTCATCAGTATATATTCTCTATATAATTATACATTATATACATATAATACATGATATATTTTAATTTATTAATGTTTATATATTTAATATTAGGTTAAATTGTTCTCTGTACACTCCAAACTTATGTTTTTAATGATGAGGTTAAAACAGAACCCTGTTTAGGATTCGAGAGGTTTCTCTGTCGAGCCGAATACACAAATACACAGAGACACCAAGGAGCTGAGCAGGGATTAGGGTTATGTATTATGGGATAAAGATTAGGGGTTGGTTGGACTTTAGTGGGTAGAAATTCAGGGAACGGGGATTAGAAGTAAAGGGGTTAGTGGTCTGAGATTAGGGACTAGTTATTATAAGGTAGACATTAGGGTGAGATTAGGTGACAGATTAGGTGCCAGATTAGGTGCCAGATTAGGTGCCAGATTAGGTGACAGATTAGGTGACAGATTAGGTGACAGATTAGGTGCCAGATTAGGTGATAGATTAGGTGACAGGGATTGTAAAAAAGCAGTTAGGGATTAGGAGATGAAGACTAAGGGGACAGGCATTAGACGCATCTATGACTTCTTCAGGAAGTAGCAGTGTGTATAATAAAAGATAAAGGGTGATGATTAGAGAACCTGTTTTTGCTCCTCCCCCAGACCGTCCCACATGGAAGCCACGATCTTGGACACTTCTCCGAAGGTGGCGTTGGGGTTCTGGCCCTTGATGGCAGCCTGAGTGTCTCTGAAGAACAAAGCATAAGCTGAGACGGGTTTCTGAGGCTCGTTCGGGTCTTTCTTCTTCTTCTTCTTGGGAGTTTTGGGTTTTTTTGCAACGTCTGTAGCCGCTCTCTTCTCTGCTCCACTCTGGGGGGAAATAATAACTCTGTAAACCCTGAATGATCACTTACTGTGTAAGACTGTGTGTGTGTACGTTTGTGTGTGTGTTTACATGGGTGTGTGTATACAATCTATTAGTGTGTGTTTGTACAGTTATGTGTGTGAGTGTGTGTGTGTGTGTGTCTGTACAGTTATGTGTGTGTGTGTGTCTGTACAGTTATGTGTGTGTGTGTGTGTGTGTGTGTGTGTACAGTTATGTATGTGTGCGTGTCTGTACAGTTAGTGTGTGTGTGTGTGTGTGTCTGTCTGTACAGTTATGTATGTGTGTGTGCGTGTGTGTGTCTGTACAGTTATGTATGTGTGTGTGTGTGTGTGTGTGTGTCTGTACAGTTATGTATGTGTGAGTGTGTGTGTGTCTGTCTGTCTGTACAGTTAGGTATGTGTGTGTGCGTGTGTGTATCTGTACAGTTATGTATGTGTATGTGTGTGTGTGTGTGTGTGTCTGTACAGTTATGTATGTGTGTGTGTGTCTGTACAGTTATGTGTGTGTGTCTGTACAGTTGTGTGTGTGTGTGTGTGTGTGTGTCTGTACAGTTATGTGTGTGTGTGTGTGTGTGTGTCTGTACAGTTATGTGTGTGTGTCTGTACAGTTGTGTGTGTGTGTGTGTGTGTGTGTGTGTGTGTGTACAGTTATGTATGTGTGTGTGTGTGTCTGTACAGTTATGTGTGTGTGTCTGTACAGTTATGTGTCTGTGTGTGTGTGTGTCTGTACAGTTGTGTGTGTGTGTGTCTGTACAGTTATGTGTGTGTGTGTGTGTGTGTACAGTTATGTATGTGTGTCTGTACAGTTATGTATGTGTGTGTGTGTGCCTGTACAGTTATGTGTGTGTGTCTGTACAGTTATGTGTGTGTGTGTGTGTGTGTGTGTACAGTTATGTGTGTGTGTGTGTCTGTACAGTTATGTATGTGTGTGTGTGTCTGTACAGTTATGTGTGTGTGTGTGTGCCTGTACAGTTATGTGTGTGTGTGTCTGTACAGTTATGTGTGTGTGTGTGTGTCTGTACAGTTATGTGTGTGTGTGTGTCTGTACAGTTATGTGTGTGTGTGTGTGTGTGTGTCTGTACAGTTATGTGTGTGTGTGTGTGTCTGTACAGTTATGTGTGTGTGTCTGTACAGTTATGTATGTGTGTGTGTGTCTGTACAGTTATGTGTGTGTGTGTGTGTGTCTGTACAGTTATGTGTGTGTGTGTGTGTGTCTGTACAGTTATGTGTGTGTGTGTGTCTGTACAGTTATGTGTGTGTGTCTGTACAGTTATGTATGTGTGTGTGTGTCTGTACAGTTATGTGTGTGTGTGTGTGTGTGTGTCTGTACAGTTATGTGTGTGTGTGTGTGTGTCTGTACAGTTATGTGTGTGTGTCTGTACAGTTATGTATGTGTGTGTGTGTCTGTACAGTTATGTGTGTGTGTGTGTGTGTCTGTACAGTTATGTGTGTGTGTGTGTGTCTGTACAGTTATGTGTGTGTGTGTGTGTCTGTACAGTTATGTGTGTGTGTGTGTGTCTGTACAGTTATGTGTGTGTGTGTGTGTGTCTGTACAGTTATGTGTGTGTGTGTGTGTGTGTGTGTCTGTACAGTTATGTATGTGTGTGTGTGTCTGTACAGTTATGTGTGTGTGTGTGTGTGTCTGTACAGTTGTGTGTGTGTGTCTGTACAGTTATGTGTGTGTGTGTGTGTGTGTGTGTGTCTGTACAGTTATGTATGTGTGTGTGTCTGTACAGTTATGTGTGTGTGTCTGTACAGTTATGTGTGTGTGTGTGTCTGTACAGTTATGTATGTGTGTGTGTGTCTGTACAGTTATGTGTGTGTGTGTCTGTCTGTACAGTTATGTGTGTGTGTGTCTGTACAGTTATGTGTGTGTGTGTGTGTGTCTGTACAGTTATGTGTGTGTGTGTGTCTGTACAGTTATGTGTGTGTGTGTGTGTGTGTGTGTGTGTGTCTGTACAGTTATGTGTGTGTGTGTCTGTACAGTTATGTATGTGTGTGTGTGTGTCTGTACAGTTATGTATGTGTGTGTGTGTCTGTACAGTTATGTGTGTGTGTCTGTACAGTTATGTGTGTGTGTGTGTGTCTGTACAGTTATGTATGTGTGTGTGTGTCTGTACAGTTATGTGTGTGTGTGTGTCTGTACAGTTATGTATATGTGTGTGTGTGTGAGTGTGAGATTCAACCTTCAGAGCCTCGTCTGCGTCGTCCTCATGGACGGAGCTGGAAGGAGACGGTGTGGCTGATTTGCTCTCTGGAGGAGAAGGTGATCCGCGAGCACCAGCGTTCCCGTTATTCCCGGAGTTCCCGCTCATGCCCAGCTGAGTGCTGTGCTGTGATTGGTTGATGGGAGTCAGCTGACCCTGAGGAACCATTCCTGAGGACACTCTGGGTCTGACGGCGTCCCCGTGAGGACGGCCACCGTATCGCGAGTCAGAGTTCACCATCTGCTGCATCTGCAGAAGGACAAACACAAACGGGGTTTAAACCCTCGCCCATACCCTGACCTTTGACCTGTAGGCGTAGAAGTGTTCTTCCTCACGGTGTGTGTTGAGGGAAAATCACTTCCTTTGTAGGGCGTCACCTGAAACCACCTACAGCAGCAGGTGAGCTGCAACTCACCCAGCCGCCCAGCCGCCCACACACACACACACACACACACCCTGCTATTGTTATCCCACAATGCCCCTGACAGGTGGGGCTGGACAGGTGAGACACACACACACACACACACACACACACACACACACACACAAAACATTCATAACTAAACGGACAGTTATCTGAAACCACAAAATGTTGAACTAAGATTTAGCAACAAATAAATTTACACCTCATGAGATTCTGACTAGAAAAAAGTAAAAGAAATGAGTTTATTCACAAATGAAGTGATTCAGTAAATGATTCAGATTCAGTAAATGATTCAGATTCGTGTCAAACATGACTTGAATATTTCTGTGGAATTGAAAGTAACAGACTGATTTTTAAGAGTTTCTCTAATAAATTCAGTGGAAATGATCTACTACAGTCATTACTGTACTGCAGTCACACTACAACACACACACACACTACAACACACACACACACACACACACACACACACACACACACACACACACACTACAACAAAACACACACACACACACTACAACTCACACACACACACACTACAACACACACACACGCTACAACACACACACACTACAACACACACACACACGCAACAACACACACACGCTACAACACATACACACACGCTACAACACATACACACACGCTACAACACACACACACACACAACAACACACGCACACTACAACACACGACAAACAAAAAAACACACAAAAACAAAAACACAAAAAACAACAAAAAGAACACACACAACAAAACACAACACAAAAACACACAAACACACACACCACACAAACACAACCACACAACACACAACACACAAACACACACACCAAACACTACCACACACACACACACACCACACACACACACACACCACACACCCACACACCCACACAACACCCCCACACACACACTACAACACACACACACTACAACACACACTACAACACACACACACTTCAACACACACACACACTCCCTCTCTCACACACACACACACACGCTACAACACACACACACTACAACACACACTCTCTCTCACACACACACACACACCACAACACACACACACTACAACACACACTACAACACACACTCTCTCTCTCTCTCTCTCTCTCTCTCTCTCTCTCTCTCTCACACACACACACACACCAGCTAATTCTGCTATTGTTGATCACTAAAACAATAAATCTCATCTATTCTCTTTTTATTTATCTGTAAATAAAATGTGTAAACACTAATAAATAATTATCATTGATCGTGTTTCTCTTCGTCTCTCTGCTCCTTTCCTTAAAAATATCTTTATATGACTTTAAATCCTTTTTCCATTCATCAAATAAATTTTAGAAATAAAACGAATTATTTTGTAATAACAAAATGAAATGTGAGGTTTTAAAAGGTAAGAATATAACAACGTGAATGTCGGCTTATTCGCAGCGAAACGGTCAATAAATAATAAATATAAATGTTGCGTGAATGTTATTAGTGATTCATACGATGCTGCAAACCGAAACATACGCTTTCGATTTTTTAGCAAAAAAATCAATTCCGGCAAATTTCAGGGACAACAACGGCATCCGAGCGGAACGTTAGGAGAGATTACGGTAAACGCCGTGAGAGTTAACATGCAGGTGAGTTTTATGTGAGAAAGACCTTCACGGTACAACGGTGAGAAAGGAGACGCGAGTTAGCGCAAAGACTACGAGCCATTAATGACTAACTGACGATCGGAATTTCCAAATTTTGCTTAGAAAAACCCAGTGAAGCAAAAGTTAGTATCCCCCATGGTTTCTAGGTTACAAGTACATCATAAATAAATAACCTAAATAATAAGAAAAGAAATAGATTTTTGTTGCAAAACATTAATTGATCAATTTATTATTGATAAAAAAGATGATTTTATATATATATATACAGTTTATTTATTTTCCTTTCTTTATTTAACCATATTTTATGGTACTGATAAAGAAGTGTAAAGTCCTGTGTACTGAAGATGTGGAAAACAGTTATACGACCTGCTGAAATGAACTAAAGAGGAAGACAAAGTTCTCCTTCTAGTAACACAGTGGACATGCAGTGACATCTACAAGTCAAATATTCTTCTGAATACTGAATCAGTAATAATAAGAATAGCTGTGAGCGCCAGTGCTTTAGTCCTTGCGGATTATTGACTATATTTATTTTACAACAAACACCACAACTGAGTCTGTATTTACACACAAACACAAAAAGAACAGAATCATTATTTAGACCTAAATTATACCAATTATTTCTACACGCTAGAATTTTGAGACAGCATTAAAATCCGAACCGGTTTTATTAACATATTTTAAAAGCGGTTTAATAAAATTTTTCATTTTCATTAATAAAATTCAACATTTCATTTTTAAAAAAAAATTAATAAAAAACGCCATTTTTAAATTTTTAATATTTATTTATTTTAAATGAACATTTGCAGGTCGAATTTTGATGCTAATTAAATTGTGCTGCAGTTTAATTTTTTAAAAGGTACAAACAAATTATTCTGTTATTAATTTGTAAATACAAATTAGTTTGTTGTTTTTTATTTAAGCTGCCATTAAAATATATTACACACAATAAGAGATCACTAACATTAGAATACAATTATTTTTGAATAAACATGAATATAAATATATAAATGTAAATTGCTTGTGCGTGTGTGCGTGTGTGTGTGTGTGTGTCAGAGTAAGGCTGTGACGGTATTTATCATCGGAGCTCAACATTAATCTCCACTGCACACAGCACAAAATCTGTAAAAGTGAATAGAGGCCATGTGACGAGGTCATGCACAACTGCCCTAAAGGCTGCTTTTCCTGCACTTTTGAACATTTTAATAAATAAAATACCCCCTGAAACACCCAATACCCCAATCCCAATAAAAACCCCTCCTCACACCCACGGCAGTACTGACCCGTGGTGCTGAGGTCATTTCCATTTCATATCCAATTCCTCTAAATCACTCAGACAAATCATAATTACACAGAGAAAGAGAGAGAGAGAGAGGGAGAGAGAGAGAGAGGGAGAGAGAGAGAGAGGGGTTATTTTTTCTCCTTCATGTGCTTTATCCCAATGACA
>NC_062528.1:24077424-24087424 GCF_022655615.1 Tachysurus fulvidraco | reverse complement strand
TTACCAGCACACAGAAGCTCTCACACTTCCATTTAGAGGGATGTACTGTTACTAGTAGCTCGACAGTGAAAGACCTGGTGTTTATTAGACAGTAACTTGTCTTTAAAATCATATCATCATATTACAAACACAGCCTTCTTCTTCTATTGCCAAGCTGAGAAACATCCTGTCTGTATCTGATGCTGAGAAGCTAGTTGATGCCTTCATGACCTCTAGACTAGACTATTGTAATGCATTACTAGGTGGTTGTCCTGCATCTTTAATAAATAGGTTACAGTTAGTCCAAAATGCAGCTGCCAGAGTTCTCACTAGGACAAGAAAGTATGACCATATAACCCCAATGTTATCATCTCTACACTGGCTACCTGTTAAGTTTAGAACTGATTACAAACTGCTGCAACTTATGTACAAGGCTCTTAATGGTTTAGCTCCCATGGAACACACAACACATAATATTTGCACTATGTATACCTCAATTGCACATTTCATACTTGCACTCTGTACATACATGCATACATACATACATACATACATACATATTGTCTGAATGTTTACTCCTACTGCACATTTCACAATTGCACATGTGTACATACAAATTGTATATATTGTATACGTATTTGAATATGTATATTTCATATGTTTATTTAAACTGCACATTTCACACCTGTAAATGTGTACATACAATTTCTTCTATACTGCATATGACATCCTGTTACACTGTGGAGATTATGTCCCTAAAACAAATTCCTCGCATGTGTAAACATGCCTGGCAATAAAGCTGATTCTGATTCTGATGTATCTAACTAGTCTTCTAACACGTTACAATCCTTCACGCTCTCTGAGATCACAAAACTCAGGACTTCTGCTAGTTCCCAGAATATCTAAGTCTACTAAAGGTGGTAGAGCGTTTTCTTATCTAGCTCCCAAACTTTGGAATAGTCTTCCTGATAGTGTTCGGGGCTCAGATTAAATGTAGATTAAAAACTCATCTCTTTATTCAGGCGTACACATAATACATCCCATAATATTGTGCACTATTACATCAAACCGAAAGCACGTCATCATCTAGTGCTTGTTAATATTATAAACAGCAGCTACATTAATTCCTCTCCACTGCTTCTCTTGTTCTACCATCCCGAGGCATCTAGAAATTGTACCAACTCTGATCGTCTTCTGTGTGATGAAGATTTTGGACCTCCACTGAGATGAAGGCGACTCAATGAGGATCCTGAGACATCTAGAGATCTACCAGCTCCAGTTAGACTCTGCTATACTAAAGAGGAGACACAACTCCATGTGGTCTTTGAGGACAACAACCTCCTCATCACTACAACCTTTATCAGACTGTATATATAAAATCACACCCCCAGTGTCACCCAGATGAGGATGAGGTTCCTCTTTCAGTCTGGTTCCTCTCAAGGTTCCTTCCCTTACCATCTAAGGGAGTTTTTCCTCCCCACAGTCACATGAGTCACCTCAGACTTGTTCATTGGGGATAAATACATACACATTTATATATATCTAATATTAATCTGGGACTTTGTAATATATGAATCTTTATATTATTTTTTATAATAACCTTTTGTTCTATGTTTATGTTCCTGTAAAGCTGCTTTGAGACAAAGTCAATTGATAAAAGCGCTAAAGAAATAAATTTGTATTGAATTGTTTGCTTCCACAAACACGATTACACTTTATTACGCTTAAAGATTTGCGCGAGGTCTTTTTTAGCTGAGGGGAATAAACCGAAAACTAAAAAAAAAAAGCTTCAATGTCAATTTTATCCTGTGTTGTTGTTTTTTTTTCAACTAAAGGTGAAACGTTTCTTTCATAAATCAGTTCTGGAGAAATGAAACTGGTTTCGCGGACGGTTCGTCACGCAGCCACTGAGGCCGAGAGAAGTGCGGTTCAAACTCAGGACGAAGACTCGATTGTGAGTCAGAGCGAAAGGACGTGAGCTCTTATTTTTCCCTTACACCTCACATCTGCCTGATATTAAGTGTTGTTCTTCACCGCGTGGTGTCGACTGTGCTCTTTAACACACACACACACACACACACACACACACACACACACACCACGATACTTTATTAATCCTAACCACACTGAAAGTCTGAAGTGTTGG
Source organism: Tachysurus fulvidraco (assembly GCF_022655615.1). Lineage (NCBI taxonomy): Eukaryota > Metazoa > Chordata > Actinopteri > Siluriformes > Bagridae > Tachysurus > Tachysurus fulvidraco. The sequence continues at coordinate 24,085,299 of NC_062528.1, read as the reverse complement.
TGCTCTGTTCACTCCTCTTTATTCAGTGTGTAAGACTTTTTAAAGGTGTTAATTATTTACTGTAGAACTAAAGGTGTCTCCCGAAGCTGGAATGTCCCTTAGATTATAACTAGAGCACAAACCCATATGGATGATTATCACTAGTCATAATTATAAGTAAGTGGCAGCGGTTGAGTGTTTTATTCCTTCGTGTCACTCGATCTTCATTTAGACTTCTGGGAGTCGGAGCTGCCGGTTTCTCTACCAGTTCTGCTGAAAGTTTCCTCCAAGTTTCAACCAGTAAAACGTTTAGTTCTTCCACACCAGAGCATCGACGACCTGCTAATTTCTTCTCCTCGGCATCCCACTGATGCTCTTCATGGTTAAGTCTAAGGTTCTTTCAAAAAGCTCTGGATCATGATCGTGCTGAGGAATTCATCGCTGACACACAATTCTTATCTAATTTCTGACCACCTTCTAAGCTCAGATAGACAGACAGATAGACAGACAGACAGACAGACAGACAGACAGATAGATAGACAGACAGATAGACAGACAGAAAGACAGACAGAGAGACAGATAGACAGATAGATAGACAGATAGACAGACAGACAGACAGACAGACAGAGACACAGACAGACAGACAGATAGATAGACAGATAGATAGACAGACAGACAGATAGAGACAGACAGAGAGATAGAGAGACAGACAGACAGACAGATAGAGAGACAGACAGACAGACAGATAGAGAGACAGACAGATAGATAGAGAGACAGACAGGCAGAGAGACAGACAGACAGAGAGACAGACAGAGAGATAGAGAGACAGATAGACAGACAGATAGAGAGACAGACAGACAGACAGATAGAGAGACAGACAGATAGATAGAGAGACAGACAGGCAGAGAGACAGACAGACAGAGAGACAGACAGAGAGATAGAGAGACAGATAGATAGACAGACAGACAGATAGAAAAAGCTTTGTCAGGAAGTGATTTATGTGAGAGAAGATTTAAATTTATTGAACTAAAGTGTAACTGAAGCTTTATTTTTAGATTTGATTAGAAAATGAAAGCGTAATTCCCCAAACTGAGAAATTCTCCTGCACAAACGACGTGTTGTGTAAATCTGAGACGTCTCAACAGTGTCATCGGTTTGCACTTTCAGAAATAAGACTGATTCGCTCACTAGCTATAAGAAGGGCGACGTCCCTCATCACCAACTCCGCCGCACACTCGTGTGTGTGTGTGTGTGTGTCATTTCACCGTCAAAAGCCTCTCTATATAACACACTATATACGGTTTTAAAAAACAAAACGTCATTTTAATAGATGACATTTAAAATCACACAAAAGTAACACAATGAGCTCATAAACTCCTCCAATATAAATGTGTTTAATTTATAAATTTTTTATAAAGTACAATTTATCCTTTATAATAATTTCTGTTCAGTGTTTTTATCTATTGTTTTATTGTAGTGTTTATCATCTTATTAAAGTTATAACAATTATAATATTATTATTATTATAATTATAAATTCTTTTCATTACAATTTATTGTAATAAAAATGTTATATAAATAAATGCCTCTGTAGTTCTCTGTTTTTCTATTTATGTTTTTTCCTTCAAAAAATTGTGATTTTACATTTTAATTAGATGAAATGTTCTATATAAATAAATATAAATAATGAATAAAAAATAAATATATAGATGTTTACTTGTATATAAATATATACAACAAATTGTTTACTTGCTGTATATATTTATATACAAGTAAACATCTATATATTTATTTACTTATATATATATATATATATATATATATATATATATATATATATATATATATATATATATATTTATTTATATACAAGTAAACATCCATATATTTATTTACTTATCTTATCACTAAGATGCATTTTAAATGATAAAATGTTCTATACAAATGTCATTTTTATAATTATTATCTTTATTATTTGTAAATATTAATACTATTTTCAGACCTTAAAGCATTTTTTACTTAAATGCTTTAATTTCACTCATTTTCTTCTCACATTATTTCTCTTTTTTTGAGTTGAACACAATATAAATTTAACTTAGGAGTGTGAATTTATTTGTAAATAAGGACTTTAACGTGATCGACAAACGGAGGGAAAATTCAGCGTGTGTGTGTGTGTGTGTGTGTGTGTGATATAATGAAAGTTCTGCGTGTGTTATGACTCATTGTGTAGAATTGAGCTGCTGTAATTTTACCACATGGGGAATTTGGAGTGGTGTCAGTGAGCAGTAACTAACCCCCCACACCCCACACCCCCCGAGTGAAACTACAACAATTTATTATTACTTTATATTATTATTTATTGTTACTATATATTAATATTTATTGTTACTATACATTATTTGTTGTTACTATATATTAATATTTATTGTTACTATATATTATTATTTATTGTTACTATATATTAATATTTATTGTTACTATATATTATTATTTATTGTTAAATATATAAATACGTTAAATACTTATTACTGACAGTCTGTATTTGTAATAAACTCTTCACATATTAGACCTTTTGTTTCCTTCTGTCTGTTGTATTAGATGGAAAAAAAGGATAAATAGTGAAATTTCTTGGTTAAAATAAAAAATAACATCCTAACCCTAAAAAAAATTATAAGCATCAAAAATAAAAATATAAATTCTAAACAAAACAAAAGAATCAAATCCTCCATATGTTTAAAATACACGAATGTTATTTAAAATGTATATTATATATTTATAAATACAGATTCCACACAACTTGAGGTATAAAATTGTATAAATAATTAATAATATAGTTATTGCAACAGTTGTGCTACATTTATAATAATAATAGTAATAATAATAATAATAATAACTATTATTATTATTATTATTATTGTGGTGATTAAAATAATAATAATAATAATAATAATAATAATAATAATAATAATAATAATAATAATAATAATAATAACTATTATTATTATTATTGTGGTGATCATTACTATTATAATTATTATAATAATAATAATCGTAATAATAATAATAATAATTATTATTATTATTATTATTATTATTATTGTGCTTATTATTATTATTGTGCTTATTATTATTATTACTATAATTATTATTGTGCTTATTGTTATTATTATTATTATTATTATGCTTATTATTATTATTATTATTATTATTACTATTATTATTATTGTGGTGCTTATTTTTATCATAATATTTATTATAAGGATTTCAGTACATGTTTATAAAGACGTTTATTCTCTCTTCTTTATTATAGCTCTGCATTTTCCTCACTTCTGTAGACATAAAATAAAATAAAACTGAAGCTCCAACATGTTTATATATAAAGACTATTTAAAGAGACGTTACAGAGACGTACCACTGAGAGTGAGGAGCTGCTGAGGAGGTTCCCATCCTGTCCTGTCACACCGGGGGTGGCCATGTTGGTCAGGTCCATTCCTTGCATGTTAAAGGGGTGCAGCGTGTGAGGGGCGGGGGGGCAGAGAGGGTGGTACGACCCGGACTCGCTGTCGGCCAGGTGAGTGAGAGAGGGAGGGGTGATGGGGGGGATGTTGAAGTCCTCATCACCGAGACCAGGAACTGGGTAGCACTGTTAAAGCCAACACACACACACACACACACACACACACACACACACACACACACACACACACACACAAACGTGTTATATAAATGTAAACATGGAGGTTATTAAACTGACCCTAATTATAAATCTTTTTAAATAGTCTTCAATAAGTTCATTAATAGTGACTGCAACACACACACCAAAACACACACCCCCACCCCAAAACACACACACACACACACCCCAAAACACACACACACACACCCCCCAAAACACACATACACACACACCCCAAAACACACACGCACACACACCCCAAAACACACACACACCAAAACAGAGACACATACAAACACACAGTATTAAAACGGACTTTTACTAATGCCTGCATTAGTAATGAGAGACAGAGACAGAGAGAGAGAGAGAGAGAGAGAGAGAATACAGAAGTTAATACAGAGCTACTCTGTGTAGTGAGCTGTCAGATGGCCAGATACAGTAAGTGGGTAGAAGATAAACTCCAACTCGACTCATACAAACTCGGCCAACTGTTACGCTAAAGCGCAGCAATAATCGATGTAACAAGCTTCCTCTGTTCCGCCTCTAAAAGCCGAGGCATCACGGCCATTTGCCTGTGTGATTGTGTTTGTGCCTCGCAGATGTCGATGTGAAATTGTTGGCGTTCATCACACCGTAATTCCTCAGAGGAAAGAGTTTGCTGCCAAAGGACAGAAGAAAAAAAAGCTAAACAGACGTCATAAAAAAGAGCCGGCTATCAGCAGCACTTATAATGAACTTCTATTAACTTTAAAACAAGCTGCTTGGGAAGAGTTTAATGAAGTCAGAGACATAAAACTTCTCACTTACTGCAAAGGAGAAGAAGATAAAAAGTGTGTGTTGGGAGAAAGAAATGATATAGAGCACAGAGATGGAGAGAACAAAGGAGAGATGGATAAGTGTTTGGAGATGGAGGAGATATACAGAGATAAAGGAAAGAAATGAAGAGAATGAGAAAAAAGTTGAAATGTAGAGAAGAATTTATAAAATTTACACTGAACTTAACACTAAAATTAAATTGTGACAAACTGTAAATAATTAGAAAAGAAAAAAAAAATCTCCTGAGCGATCAGAGTGTGTACCTGAACACAGCCAAAACAAAACCAGACATAAAAACTGTGTGTGTGTGTGTGTGTGTGTGTGTGTGTGTGTGTGTGTGTGTGTGTGTGTGTGTGTGTGTATGTGTCTTTATCCGGCTCACTCACCATTTCCTCTTACTGCTGAGTCTAAATAAATAAACAGAGTCACCTGTACACTCCACCATTTTGTGGTAATAAATGTAATAGTGTGCCTTTTATACAGAGAGAGAGAGAGAGAGAGAGAGAGAGAGAGAGAGAGAGAGAGAGAGAGAGAGAGAGAGAGAGAGAGAGAGAGAGAGAGAGAGAGAGAGAGAGACACAGAGTGAGTGAGAGAGAAATTAGGAGAGAGAGAGTGATAGATTAAGAGAGAGAGAGAGAGAGAGAGAGAGAGAATAAGAGAAAGAGAGAGCGAGAAAGACAGAGAGAGAAAGTGAGAGTGAGAGAGATGGAGAGAGTGAGAGAGAGAGATAGATTAAGAGAGAGATTAAGAACAAGAGAGAGAGAGAGAGAGAGAGAGAGAGATTAAGAGAGTGAGAGAGATTGAGAGAGAGAGAGATTAGGAGAGAGAGAGTGATAGATTAAGAGAGAGAGAGAGAATAAGAGAAAGAGAGAGAGAAAGACAGAGAGAGAAAGTGAGAGTGAGAGAGAGATTAAGAGAGAGAGATAGATTAAGAGGGGGAGAGAGAGAGAACAAGAGCATCTTTCACATATAACTGCCATTTCCTATGTAGACAGTGAGACAGTAAAGACATTTGTCATGAAGACAAACTGGTTATTTTGAGACACCAGTCAGAAGTCAGGAGTAAATAGGAGCTCATATTGTAACCACAGACATGACACTCACTCACGTCTCCATTCAGTGCAGCCATGGTGTGTGTGACTGCTCGTAACGGGACGTGTAGTGGTGAGACACCGGACACTCCATACACACCCATAAAGATAACACAAGACATAACAGGACCCTGAAAAGGGCTCCGTCCATCAGACGGCCTCCACCTCAGTGCACCTTAGGTGTGGAATATCTCACTGACGTAGGTTTGTGATGGATGTGAGATAAACAGGTGAAGACGGGGGCGTGGCCAAAGATACACAACAGTACTTCTATCTAGTTATAATAGTTCTTATTGTAAAGGTGAATAAACAACGTGCTCTGTGGTGATCAGGACACTTCACTATAATAGTGACGTCGACCTGGTGAACAAACAGCACAAACACCTTAAAGCTGCAGATGTTTAAATCATCAGCTGTTACTGATACCATCATCACTCGCACTATAACTCTAGTACAAGGAGCGCAGTCACATCAGCAGCACCAGTAAGTGTGTAAAAGGCAGCGTGTAAAATAAAGAGAGAGAAAAGTTTCGTGAGATTATTGACAAGTAAATTAACAAAGAGACGCGCACTCGGGTTTTGCAGCACACGAAGACAAACACACAGGTGTGTGACAGGAAATGACACGTTCCACCGACAGGAAACGACACATACGCGTGTGTACACGTGCATATTAGGACACAATAAAGTGAACACAGAGTACTGTTGTGTAACCACACGTTTAATCTGAACTCCGATCAGTAACCCTGATCATCTTATTCCAGCTCATACACCAACACACTGAAGGTTGTGAAGAATCACAATCACTAAAGGGAGACCAAAAGAAGCCCCAGGTTGGGCAGATACAGCTGAGGGTATCACTCCAGCAGGGGAAGTGATACAGAGTGTGGGTAGTACAGGGCAAGGGAAGCCTAGTGTCAGGAGCAGTTGTGGAAAGAAGCCCAATGGTCGCCTGATGGTGTCCCAACGTGAGAGGAAGAAGCCCCGGCTTGGGCAGAGCTTGGTGATGAAGAACAAGCCCAGGGCAAAGGGGACAATGTCCTGGGTTTGCCTGATTAACCCTGGGGTAGGTGAAGCCCCGGTTGGGAAAAAGTCAGGATCCAATAGTTGTGAGAAAGAAGCCCTGAGATGGGCAGAAGGGCAAAAGCCCTGAGACGGGTAGAAGGGCAGAAGCAGCCTTCAGATGGGCAAAAGGGCAAAAGCCCTGACACGGGCATAAGGGCAGAAGGGCAGAAGTAGCCTTCAGATTACGTCTTGTCTTTTATCACAAGTCTATTTTGATGTATTGAAAATAAAGAACTGCAAAGTATTTTTTTCTTTCTTAAAATTTCTTTGGAAACACACACACACACGCAGACACACACGCAGACACACACAGACACACACACAGACACACACACACAGACACACAAACACAAAAACACACACACACGCACACACACAGACACACATACACACCTACACACATACACACACACACACACAGTTATCAGTATTATTTACCCAGTGTGGCAGGCGATGAGTGTCTGGATGAGGAGGAGTTTCTCTCTTCCACTGAGCTGCAGTCTGTTTGGAGCTTGGAAACTACAGATGGACACAATAAATGTCAAAGGTCAAAACACACACACACACACACACACACACACACTCCATGTTGTCAGGCTCCATTAAATAAAGTCAATACAGAATAAAAAAATCAGTATTAAGATTTGATATTTATTTATTTGAGTGTAACAAAGACTCCGAGTTTCTTTTCCAGTTAATAATTCTGTCCAATCAAAGTCTCAGCTGCTCTGAATTTAAACACAAAAAAGTAAAAAGCTTTTTTATTTTAATAAAAAAAAAAAACGTAATCATTTATAATTTACACAACACAAAATGCTGAACTTAAAAAAAACAACTCTAACAGTGTTTGAGTTTAAATGTACTATTGTTTATTTTTTTATTTTTTTCCTCATCATGCGTGTGAAAGGTGCGATTTACATTCACACATTCACACATTCGGGGAGAAAAAAGCCGTTAAACATGAGTCACGTTAAAGGAGCTGAGAGTTTGGAGGAGGAACAGTAACATTTTCCAGACACTAAAATTTATAATGATTCTGAAAATAATGTGAATAATTACAACAATGTGTTTATTGGAAAACTTTATCGAATACAAAACGTTTTTGTTTTGAAAAAAATTATCAAATGAAAACTATTTCTTTCTATTTCCTAAAAAAAAAAAATCAGATAGAATTATATATAAATTATGTAAATAATACCAATAAATTCATAAAGTTGGGAGGAATCATTTTTATAGAAATAATTCCAAGA
>NC_062528.1:24067424-24069924 GCF_022655615.1 Tachysurus fulvidraco | reverse complement strand
TCTCCACATTTCATCCTGCCGCGTCTCGACGAATGCACAAAGCCAATCTGACAAAGAGGTCAATATACAAGCAGGGATTTAAAAAGATCTGTCCGGAGTCGTAAACATCTGAGTGACGTCTTCGGCGTGCGGATCGTACGCTCCGTCGTGTTCTACAGAGCTTCTGGGTTTCAGCGGTGTATAAATTTCTTTAGATCAAGAAAATGATAAATAATCTTTCATACGTCTATAATTATTTGTATGATTTACTTACGGACGACTAAACAGCACCACGACGATTATGTAATCAGTCTAATTTCACTTAAAGCTTCAGCCTGTAATTAGATGAACTCTATCTGAGCTAATCTTACGTTCTCTGTTCCTACTAGCTTAAAGGACATCGGCATGGCGCACAGGGCACACGGACAATAATGTCCTCTAGAGCTGTGTCGATGCTAATGTGGAATTAGCCTTTAATCCTTATCCGAAGATGTACATTATGGGTAATATGTACACTAGACTGCGAGAGCACTCGAAAAAAACAGACGTGCGTATGACGTGCGTATGGTGTGTGTATGGCGTGCGTATTGCATGCATATGGGGTGCGACTGGCGTGCGTATGGCGTGCGTATTGCATGCATATGATGTCCGTATGGCGTGCGTATGGCGTGTGTATGGCATGCGTATGGCATGTGTATGGCGTATGGCGTGCGTATGGCATGCGTATGGCGTGCATATGGCGTGCGTATGGCGTACGTGTAGCCGTGTGTGTGGGCGTGCGTATGGCGTGCGTATGGCGTGAGTATGGCGTGAGTATGGCGTGAGTATGGCGTGAGTATGCCGTGAGTATGCCGTGAGTATGGGGTGAGTATGGCGTGAGTATGGGGTGTGTATAACGTGTATATGGGGTGTGTATGGCGTGTGAATGACGTGTATATGGCGTGTGAATGACGTGTGTATAACGTGTGTATGGGTTCTGTATAACGTGTGTATGGCGTGTGTATGGGGTGTGTATGACGTGTGTATGACGTGTGTCACGTGTGTATGGCGTGTGTATGGGGTGTGTATGTCGCGTTTAAGACGATGAACACTAAGAGTTTAAGAGTGAACCCGTTTTTTAACAGATGCTCACAGATCAGTTTACTCCCTGTTCAGACCCTGTTTTGTGTTTTTGTTGTTGTTGTCATTCGATAGCTGATTTGCATTGCTGTAGCAGCTGCTAAACACAAGGCCCCCCAAAACACACACAGGCCAGTGCTTGGCTTTCACTCAGTAAAAACTCCAAGTTTTACTGTAATTATCCATTTTATGTCCTGAAAACACAAACCCAAGTTGTATAAATAATTATTACAGCTGATGAATGCTTGTGTTTTGTTGGTAAAGACACACACTGATGTGGTTAGTGATAACAGAACCGTGTTCTGGCTGAACTTTTATTAACAGTATAATTAATCCAGTCAATAATAAACTCACTTACTTCTAAATGTGTGTGTGTGTGTGTGTTGAGGATAGCCAGATAGTGATGACACTGATGCAGACACACACACACAGTTACACAGACACACACACAACATGACGTAGGTACAGAACTAGTTGAGCTCAGATTATTATAATAAACTATTTGACAACCTGTTAGTTTCCCTGTGAAGCTCCACATCTGGTGACAAACACAAAGTGACATGTTTAATAGGAGGAACATGAGAAGATAATGAGACGGAATGTTAGTGAACATGACGAACATGACGTGTCGGTGAACATGACTAACATGACGTGTCGGTGAACATGACGAACATGACGTGTCGGTGAACATGACGAACATGACGTGTCGGTGAACATGACGAACATGACGTGTCGGTGAACATGACGAACATGACGTGTCGGTGAACATGACGAACATGACGTGTCGGTGAACATGACGAACATGACGTGTCGGTGAACATGACGTGTCGGTGAACATGACGTGTCGGTGAACATGACGTGTCGGTGAACATGACGTGTCGGTGAACATGACGTGTCGGTGAACATGACGTGTCGGTGAACATGACGTGTCGGTGAACATGACGAACATGACGTGTCGGTGAACATGACGGACCTGACGTGTCGGTGAACATGACGGACCTGACGTGTCGGTGAACATGACGGACCTGACGTGTCGGTGAACATGACGGACCTGACGTGTCGGTGAACATGACGGACATGACGTGTCGGTGAACATGACGAACATGACGTGTCGGTGAACATGACGAACATGACGTGTCGGTGAACATGACGTGTCGGTGAACATGACGTGTCGGTGAACATGACGAACATGACGTGTCGGTGAACATGACGAACATGACGTGTCGGTGAACATGACGAACATGACGTGTCGGTGAACATGACGAACATGACGTGTCGGTGAACATGACGAACATGACGTGTCGGTGAACATGACGAACATGACGTGTCGGTGAACATGACGAACATGACGTGTCGGTGAACATGACGTGTCGGTGAACATGACGTGTCGGTGAACATGACG